>NW_020956614.1:125367-180434 GCF_003031625.1 Empidonax traillii
CAGTTTCTGCAAAGGCAGAGAGACAAATTCCTGGCTGTATTCCAGGCAACCTCACTGCTTTCTCCAGTCAGTTGCAAAATATTCTAATCTGTGTTTGCTTTTAATTCTGTTACAATTTACTAGCGGTAGATGTGTTAAAAACACAAAACAGTTGAGGAAGATGGCTAAGATAAGGAAGATGGCTGAGAAGGAGAAAAGAATGGATGAATATGGGTGCAGATTTTACTTACAATTTTCAAGATTGAAAATAAACAGTGAAATAAATATTGTTTTGATGTGCTTCCAAAATGGAAGAGTAACTCTTAATTTTTTTTCACTGTGAAATTTTTCTCTTTTGTTTTTTGGGGGATGTTTTGTTCTTCCTTAGATTTCAACTGGACTAAGTTACATGAACGATGCTGATCTGCTGGTGTACATCAATCATAAAAAATTATGACAGTCATCACATTAAGCTTCCTATATAGGTGATTTTGTTTTCCTGTCCATTTCAACAAAATGTTCTTTTAGATAACAAAAAATTATAGGAAAAACTAATTTTTGGGAGATGTGTGCCAACATGCTGCTTTCATACTCTTCTTTTCTTACCATGCATACAAAAACTACAGATTTAGGGTAGCCATTCTACTAAAGAGTCATATTTGTGCTTGCAAAACCCATAAGTTTAGGGTAGCTATTCTGCTAAAGAACCTGTGTTTGGTGCTAAAAATGAATATGAATTGGTTATTATTGCTTCATAGCTTCTTTTGGGCTGAAAAGGGTGTGTTCATGCTACTGTTCTGGGCCATTTTCCCTGATTTCTCATTTGTACTTGGTAATGTGAGCTGTAGCTCTCTAGAAGATCATTAGCAGATCTTGGGGATATTTTCACAGCTGTGGCCACTCTTCCTTCCAGTTTTGTGTGCCTTGCCGATGGGCATGGGAGGGAAATAATGGCTTTTGATTAACAAAGAAGTGCATAATCTTGTACTCTGCATTTATGGGGTTTAAAGTATCATATATTGAAATTCAAGAGTGTTATATTAGCAGAAGGCATGAATGTTTGGTGCCTCTGTCATGCAATGCCTGGGACTGTGCCCATCGTAGCAAAGAATGTTAATTAGAGAAAGCAGGGCAGTGAGGGCTTAGATTTGTCTCAGTTCTCACAATAAATCCATATCTGTTATTTTTGAAAGTTTTCAAATCATAAAAGCTTTTTTGCAAAAGGTTGTCCAGTGTCTAATAACCCTACAGTCCTGATGTCAGTAACTACGCAAGCAGGCTTTCTGGTTTACTTTGCACTTCCCCATATACAATGCAAACAGATAGCTAATGACTGGGTAAATACAATGGGAATGTACTTTGTGCACTGTGTGTTCTGAGCTTGAGTGTTTTGGTCTTTATTTTGTTTGCCTATTTTTATATTCTTTCACAAGCACATTTTGTAATGATGGAATATTACAGAGTTCCTAGTACAGTACAGAGGCATAACACAAGGAATATATTGTGCTCACTCTCTTTAAATCCAAAATCTTTGCTGATGCCAATTATTTTTGGCTTTTATTCTTTTGAACTAATATAGATGAACAGGGGTTATGTGTTATGATTCATTAGCACAAGAGTGTTCATTTAAAGCGGAGAAAAAACCCAGACAAAAATGTATCTGTTTTCTTTTCCTAGCCTTCTAATCTATTTTTTAAATGAAAACCCATGAAGAGTCTAAATATGTGAGAGCTGAGGAAAAAGTCATTAGCTGAAAACTACTAGCAGTTTTAGTATTAACCCACTTGGATTGTATTTGTGTCATGTAAGGAATATGATTTACAAAACCACGAGAAAACAAGACATTGAAAGCAAAGTCTTTAAAACCAGTATGATCTTGGACTTGCTAACGCTGCTCAGCTCGTTGCCCAGTAGGATTTTTAGCTTCTTTTTTGCAGGGCTGCTTTCCAGCCAGCTGCACCCAGCTTGCAGTGGTGGTCAGAGTGCTTGGTTCCTGGGTGCAGGACTTGTTGTGCTTCATGAAATGCTTGTCATTCTGTTTCTCTGTCATTCTCTGCTCCTGTCATTCTCATGAGGTGCCTCTGAGTAGCTGTTCCATGTCCCAGCTTATCAGTCCTTTCCCCCCCTAGTTTGGTTTCACCTGTAATCTTACTGTGTGCACTCCATCCCATCATGAAGGTTGGTAATAAAGCTGTTTATGAATACTGATCCCTGAGGAATATGTCTGCTAATCAGCTGCCAATTGGATTTTGTTCCTCTGATCCAGGTTCCCTTTGAACCCAACTGATCCAGACAATTTTCAATCCATGCTCACTTTTTCAACCTGTTCCATTATAGGAACTTGATATTAGGCTGACTGGCTTACACTTACAGAATCACATTTCTGTAGATCTGCTTTCTTGCCCTGCCTAAAAATGTGAATTCATTACATTGCTATGCAAATCATATACCTTCTGTGTCTTATTCCTGCAATCATACCGGATTTAAGGAAAAAAATCAGCTTTTATAGGTCTGTCTGTGGTACCAGGGAGTCCCTCTAGGCAAAAAAATCAACTCTGTGTCAGCCACCTGATTTAGTTTAAAGGTTGTACTGGGTTTTGTTTATACAGCACCCAGTGGCCTGAATGAAATGTATTGGCAGAAGTGCATAGGCTAGACTGTTCTTACGTAACTAATTTTCCTAATTAATTTAGAATATTATGGTGAAAAGAAAACTAATGATAGCATTTCTGAAAAAAAACTCCACCAAACCCAATTCAGTGCTTAGCAGTTATTGTGTCAATATGAAAAGCTGCAGTGACCATATGAGACTGGAATGCTTTTACTATGTATTGTGTTAACATCTTTCACTACCTAAATTAACTTTCAACTGGTCTGCCAAGCCCAGTCATCATCAAACAAGTCAATTTGGATTTTGTTTGAATATTCTCCTGACATACTTATCTTTGAGGCTCAAACAGTGACACTTTGAGATATTTGGAAAAGATAAGCTAAATTAATATTGTATTATTTTTGAGGGAAGGAAGGTATTTATTTTGGAAGTTTGATAGGCTTTTTATCCTGCAGGGATGCATGGTTTTCAGCATCAGATTTCTCGGAAGGTTTTTTTTACATTGCATTCCTTTGCAACAGCTGGAATTGGCCTCAGAAAGTGGACAAAGGAAGCAGTTCTCTGAAGAAAATTTGGAAAAATTTCTCTCCTAGATCCCTGGTTTGTATATTGTTGGCTGATTTAGATAAAATAGAACTTTAGTTTGGAAAGTTTGGGAGCCCATGATGTGTTTGTGTGGGAATAATTATCATGAAAAACTACTCAGCGTTGTAGCGTGGATGTCCATCTGGTGTCTGGGATTATTTGTACATATTTCTCCTGATCAGTTCCTTGATGCTGGATAAAGCTTGGCTGCCACTGACAACCAGCTTTCACTTTGTCTCCTCCTTTCTGGTGTCAATAGTTTCTATGGAGTTTTAGTATATGAATCCATTTTATCTTTGGGATAATTGGAAGCTATCTGTGTAAACCATAGTTGTTCTGTATGGGGCAACAGCCTAGATGTTCTGGAGAACACTTCAGATCTCCACACTATCAAGTTATATGGTCGTGTGACATAATTAATGATTAGATTTTATTTTGTTTTCTTACTTTCTGTTTTTAATGTACCTTTCTTATTTTCATTTTTGCCTTTCCTCCAATTCATCAGTATTCAGTTGTTTTAGAAGCTCTTTCAAATATTCTTGAAAGGAAAGCAATCATATGCTCTCATTTACAAGAAAATATTTTAAACTGATATAAGGAAAACCTTTAATGATAAACTGATTTGTTTTTAACTCAGGCTATAAAAAATAATTAGAGAATTATTTTGAAGTGGCAAGTAAACCCATTACTGTCTTAAGACGAACTGCAGAGTAAGCAAGTGCACTTTGTAAGGGATTTTATGGAATGCAGCCCAAAATCTTTATGGAAGTTGCAGAGTTTCTGTGAATTAGAATGCAGCCTACACCTCCTAAACCTTGGCAGTATTGGCAGGCAATTGATCTTGCTGAGACGTCTTCTCTAGGTGGGTGCTCATCAACAATTATTATGTAGTCATATTGAATTAGTGCATAACTGAGCTCCACTGCTCATGTAATTTACTTCCACTTGACATCAATGCAATCAATAAAAATGTCAGCAATTGAAAATAAGTTCTTTAAACTTTGAGTTGTTATAGAAAGCTTGTTAGCTTCACTTTCAAATGATAGCAATATATGACCTTTATAGCTCAGCATAACAGATGTGTATTTGTTTGAGATTGGTGTATTTACTTATTTTGCATTACTTAGAAAATGGAAATAAAATTGTTTAATAACACTCAAAGCAGATGTTGAATTTATTACATTTGTGACTATTTTCTACTCTTATGCTACGTATATCTATGCTTGAGTGGGACTGTTCTCCGGAGGCAAATGTGCTGCTTCCATGATTGAATATTAGCCAATAGTTTGGAGTTGTATTGTGGATAGACAGTTTCTTAATGCAAGCTACTTTTTCAGACAGAGTTTTAGTCAATTAAGGTCAGATTTGTCTCATCTAATTCTTTTAATAGCAGATGAAACAGAATTTTACAGAGAAGAGCTGACCCTTTTCTAAAACCCATTGACATATGCAGAGGGTGTTTAATCTCTGATGTGTCTTATATTTCCTTTCTAGAGTACTTTAATGCTAGGTTGGTTAGGATGCCTGACTTAAGCTGAAGTTAGGGAGAAGTTCTACTCTTAGAGGGAAGAAATAACAGATAGCTGAACTAAACAGAAGAAGCTGCATATTTTACAAAAGATGATTTATTAATTCAATGTCTGATAATAATTACATGTTGAAAATCCCTGATTTTGAGTAAGGAGTGCTAGTGTCATCTATTCAGACAGTTAATAAACATTTTAAAGACAGTACATTGTTTTCAGGAGTATTTTGCTTGGTTTAAGTGTTGAAAGGAGACGTTAATAATAAATTATTTGTGACTAGCACTTGAAGACACTCTGGTTTGTCTATTCAGAGTCAAACAATTTGTCTTCAGAGTAGATATTCATTGCCCAATAAAGGAGGATTATTACACTGTTCCGAAGAACAGTTGTATACTTAGGATAACCTCAATATTTTTAACAAGATAAAGAATGCATTTAGAACTGAGATTAATGTGTTTATCTCTGAAGATGAGGTGTGGAGGAGATTAGCTTTAAAATGCAGAGGAAGTTAAGAATTTTGCACTGAGGGTGGTATCTAATAGTAAGTATGACATGAGCTATAACCTGAGAAACAGCGTTTGTGAGCACAGCAGTGGGAGGTACACCCAGATAGAGGAACTGCTCTTCTCAGTGACAGAGCTCCAGGAGGAGGTGAGGGATTAATGAATGTCAGGGAGTCAAGAGAAAGAGTAGACTACTGAAATTGCACCCTACTCTTCCCTGAGCTGTGCCCAACAGGCAGGCAGGGCTCATGACATGGAGGATTCCCTGTCCTCTCTTTACCTGGCTAAACATGATGACTCAAGGACAGGGGACAATGGTGACAAGTTCCTGCCTGATGCAGCAGACTTGTGTCCTCTGTGACTGTCCCCCCTCCCCAGGTGCTCTGACATAATAGATATGAGGCTCTGCAAGTGGAACTGATGAATAATGAGGATGATGGTTCATTAGCACGGAGGTGTCACAGAGGTTAGTCAGCCTATGCTCCGTGTCAAAACTGCTTTCATAAAGAAAAAAAGGTGGGTCATTGTCATAGGAGACTCCCTTATGAAGGGAACAGAATACCCCATACGCAGACCAGATCCACTTCTTAGGCAAGTTTGCTGCCTCCCTGGAGCCTGAGTTAACAATGTGTTGAGAAAACTTCTTGCCCTAGCACAACCCTCAGATTTTTTGTCCATTGTTGGTTTTTCAGGTAGGCAGCAATGGAGTTGGAACAAGAAGTCCAAGTGCAATCAGGAGAGACTTCAGGACTTTGGGACAATTAGTTAAGGGATCAAAAGCAGAAGTAGTGTTCACCTCTATCCTTCCAGTTGCAGGGAATGATGAGGGAAGAAAAAGGAAGAGCCAACTCTTAACCTGGGGTCACTTGCAGAATTTCCATGGTTTTTTTTGATCGTGGGCTGCTGTCTCTGAACAGAGAAGGACTGTGGGTAATATGATAGCTGGAGGCTGTTTTGGGACAGTGATCACAAAATAATTGTGAAGTTTTGGTTCTTGAAGAAGTAAAGAGGGGGAATCAGCAGAATGGCTACCTTGGACTTCCCGAGGGCAGGTTTTGGCCTGTTTAGGAGATGGGTCAAGAAAATACCTTGGGAGGCAGTCCTGAAGGTCAGAGGGGTCCAGAAAAGCTGGATATTCTTCGGGAGGGAAACCTTAAAGGTGGAGGGGCAGGCTGTCTCCATGTGCTGAAAGACAAGTCGGCAGGGAAGAAGGCTGGCCTGGCTGAACAGAGAGCTTGGCCTGGAACTTAGTGGGGAAAAAAAAAGAGCGTTTATGACCTCTGAAAGAAGGGGCAACAACTCAGGAGGATTACAAATATGTCATGAAATTATACCGGAAGAGAATAAGAGGGGTCAAAGCCCAATTTGACCTTAATCTGGCTACAACCATAAAAGGCAATAAAAAACATTTCTGTAAATACATTGGCAATAAAAGGAGGGCTAAGGAGAATCTCCATCCTTTATTGGATGTGATGCGAAACAGTGACGGGTTGAGGAAAAGACTGAGGAAATCAATTCCTTTTTTCCCTAAGACTTTAATAGTAACACCAGTTGTTCTCCGTGTACCCCTGAGGTGGAAGATGGGGATGGGGAGCAGAATGAAACTCCCATAATCTGAGAGAAAATGGTCAATCACCTGCTACACCACTTAGACACACACAAGTTTATGGGGCTGGATGGGATCCACCCAATGGTATTGACTGAATTGGTTAAGGTGATCACCGAGCTCTCTGAAACCTTGTTGCTCTCTACAAGTGCCTGAAAGGGCGTTGTAGCCAGGTGAGGGTTGGTCTCTTTTCTCAAAGCAAAAAGTGATAAGACAAGAGAAAATGACCTCAAGTTGCAGCAGGGAAAGTTTAGGTTGGATGTTAGGAAACATTTTTTCATGGGAAGGGTTGTCAAGTTTTTGAACAGGCTGCCCAGGGAAGTGGTAAAATCACCATCCCTGGAGGTATTTAAAAGATGTGTAGATGTGGTACCTGGGGACACGTTTTAGTGATGGACCTGGCAATGTTAGGCTAATGTTTGGATTCAATGATCTTGGAGGTCCTTTCCAACCTTAAATATTCTGGCATTCTATGAGCCTATTAATAAAAGTAAGTGAAGCAGAAGGAGCAGCTACCCTTTATATATATATACCTTTTAATAAATCTAGGTACCTATAGTTTGCTGTAAAATAAGGACTCACAGTTATAAATCTCAGTGACGGGAAAATGCTCTCACATGTGATTAGTGTGTGTACAGGTATTTATGGTACCAAACCCCATTTAATCTACCACAGTGTCTTTAAGAAAGTTGCGTCCTGCATGATCTAGCAAGATACAGTTTCCCAAGTATCTAGAAGCATTAGTTTTATATGCCTAAAGCTCACTGGATTGTAGGAGGGCTTTGTATGTGCCTGTGAAAAGGAGGAATTAAATGCTAAATATCTATTTCTTTTTCTGAAGATAATTGCAAAACAGCCTCTTACCCTATAGTAACAGATGTTCAATGGGAAGTTTGTAGGTGATATCAAACTAAATTTTTTAATCCCAACATTAAATTATTCTCAAAAAAGGGATAGTGTACCCTTTCAAACATTACTTGCTTGATGAATGACAGTTTTGAAATCATACATAAAGAGTAAGCAGTAGTGTTTTACACAGTACAGCTGAGAAATGTGAGGATTAAAAGTTTTTGAGAATGACAAATAATAATTCTCAGATATTGAAATACAAGAAGCTGAAATAGGTCTGTCATAAGTCTGACTTTAGTGTAATATTATAGACAAAATGACACTTTACCAAATGAAAGTAAGCAGAAATCACTTGAATTTTTTTAAATATTAGTAAGAAATATACTAACAACATGAGCTTTATCAGTGGTGATGCATTTGCCCAATGCCTGAGTTTTCAAATATCCTGAAACAATGACAGAAATCTGAATTTCTGTGCCAAGCAATTTCTCTTAATTCTAATCCTCTCACTAATATTACTGGAAATAAATAGTGTTGGAGTTCAGAATGGAGTCCAAAAGGAGAACTGAGTTCAGGGGTTTCAGGAGTGCTTGTGAAGTTCAGAATTCATAAAGAGAAAAGGAGGGGACATACAGTCAAGATAATAGTCCTGAACAGGACAGATAACATTGACTCTGGAGGACAAGCATATGAAGCACAACAAAATAACTGTGAGGGAAGCTCTGATATAAAACTGGCTCTACCCTTAACTTATTAGCTTTGGTAATTGTGCAGATTGAGAGGATTACATACATGACAATATTCACAAATTGTATTTAAACATGCAAGAGGACTATATCGGGAAAATATATTCTGTTGTTGAGAGGTATTCTTCCATGTCACTGAGGCTTTTCCACAAATGTTTTGTTATGGAGATTTGCTTCATATGGTTGTAATTATGTTGACACTTTTCTGGACTTTGAAAAGTTTTTGCTTCATTGAAAACACAATTTCTGGAGAATGAGACTAAGATTAAGAATAAAGCATACTTAAAACTTTAAAGACTGGTCTTAATTTTTTGCTCAGGTTCGTAAGATCCACATTGCTCTGTGGGTGTCAGCTTTTACAAGTGAGCAGATTTTACAATTCAACAGACTTAAGAATGATCTTCTGTATTTGAATTCTTGAAAATCATGAAGTTTGCAATAATCTGCTGTGCAAATGCTGTTGGTGTTTTGATTTTGTCATATGCTATAACCTCTAACTACTCAGCTTGTTGGAAAAGCTGATTCAGACTTAGCAGAGCAAAGCATTTGAGCTGGTTGGAACCGCTGACGGTTTTGTTTCTGTGGCTGGGAAATGGTGAGCGACCCATTACTTATGTTCCTCCTGAGAGTCTTCACCCTTAAATTTAAAGAAAACAAAATTCCTTCTCAACTCAGAGGTGCTCAGTATTTACAGCAAGAGAGTTGAAAAGTGGAATTTTCAGCTGCAAAATATGGGCATTTATGTTTTAAACTGAGGGAGGCCAGAGTCATTAATCCCAGTCATCTAGGCTGGTGTCATAGAAAGGGGAAGTCCTGGAGCCAGCATATGGCACTAGAGAAGTGGGAAAAGGTTGCTCTTCAGTGTAAGACAGATAGATTAAAGATGCTGCTGTGCAGATAACCATGCTGATAGTCCAGTGTACTACAGTGATATAAACTGGTGAGCATTTCCACACCACAAAAGTATTTTTGTACTTTTCCTTTTCACACTGTAGCACTTTTTGTCATATGGGAGATTTTAATACTGGTTCATTGCAGTTCTTTGGCTAGGCAGTTTTTAGGTATTCCTCTGTGGCACTCTTGATTTAAGAGATACTCTACGGTGACATCTACCAGCATGTATTAATTTATTGCCTTGTATGAAAAATAAAGATTTACTTCGCTATACAGGCAACTGTCAGGGTGACCAGGGCTCATGGTAATTCCATACACCCTGTATACATTTTTGTATATTCTTTATGACTCAAGTTAACTTCAGTTTAGTGTTGGTAACTTTTTATATAAAGGGGACTTAATTTTTGATTCGATTGTTGCTTGACTGTACAACTGCTTGGGGCAGGCTAACTGAAGGACTGGAGGCTTTGGTGCCATAAGCTTGCTCTGCAGCCAGAGAGCAGAAGTCTCAGTCACGCAGAGTGCCCGGGGTCTGCCGTGCCCCCAGGGGGGCCTGTCTTCTCCCTCAAACTGTGAGGAGGCTTCAGGCAACTAGTTCAAACCAGATGCTGGCTCTAAAATAGCCAGTTGGGGTTAGAAACTGCCCACTTTGTTGGACAGATTTCAGACATTTTGTTGACAAAACAGTTTAAAATTAAATATTTTACTGTCCAAAGTGCATTTTGAAATTCTTTCAGGTAATACTCAGCTGCGGTTGCTGCCATTCCCCTCTGGGTAGTACAGTAACACAAATTTATTCAGTGGTTTCTGAGTAACAAAACCTGCTTTTAGATGACTTAAAGCTACCAAACTGGGGGTTCAGTGCTTGCTTTGTGACTTGAGGGACTGAACTTTGCTACCCAAGGTTGGAGGGTGATCACTAGGCTATCCCTGCCTGCTCAGTGGAGGGGAGGGCTCTGTCCCCTCAAAGAAATGTGGGAGATGCCCCCTGTGGGGTATCCACGCTGAGGAGCTTTGCCAGTGACTGTAGTGGTGCACTTACTTCTTGAAATATGTCCTGAGCGAGGTGGAAATTTCAGGTCTAGAAGTTGCCTAGGGAATTTGAAGAAGGTGTTTGGCTTGAATTCAGAAATAATTTTGGAAGAGAGCCCTCAAAATTGATTTTATTGAAGCAAGATTTTGATGAGTGGAATGGATGGCTTTTCTCAGGGGTTCCCTGAGACCAGCGAGTGAAGCAGAACAATGGCTATATTAGAATAAATTGAATTACCATAAGTATAAAGCAAAATCTGTTGTCTCAGCTTTTACAGTTTTGATCAGATATCACAGAAATATGAATATTTGATGGTGTGTATGTCTGTCTTCTTTGATGGCCAAAATACCTGTGGAGCTGAACTGCGTCCTACTCAAGGGCAAAAAAAAACCAAACCAGGGAGTTGTTTTACAAACGAAATGTTTCTTGCTTTTTCTTGCAGTTTAGTGTGCTGTAACATGTTCGATCAGTAATATAAGTTATAGAGTTTAGTGCATTTGTATGTTTTGTACTGTTTCTTTCAAAAAAAAATTCAGACCTAACCCTTTGTGTTGTTTGTTGCTGACATCTCTGACTTAGGTCTGAGAGTTTTCAGTAAACATAGAAAGCATTTTCACAGCTCACAGGGCTGGAGATTTTAATCTCTATGCAACATTAACTTTTTTTTTACTATTCTGAGCCCGTCCTTTTGTTTACATTGTAGAAAGAATTCAAAATGGTATTTAGTGAAAGTAAGAATGAAAGAATTCATTGTGCTTTTCTATATAAATATTAATAACAATTGTGAAATATATTCTAAAGAAAATGTATGGGTTTGTTATTACCTCATTAATATAGTAAATTTCTTTTCATATTTGGATATTAAAAAAATAATAGATTACCTCTAATTCTCTTTATGTTTACAGCAAGCGTATTTGCCAATTATCACTATTTCATATATCTACTTTTAAACCTAATTTTCTATAAGCACAGCATAGATGATTGCAATTTGAGTTAATTGCTTCCATATGCTCTGGTTTGTAGTAACACTACAGCTTTAAAATCTGAAAGCCATTCTCATGCCTATTTCATAGCATGAGATTTTACAGTAAATTATGGAATGTAAATACCCAACTTAAATAGAGGACTGTGATTTTAAATATATTCTTTCTATACTAAATTGATCTGTTTATTATTTATTACTTTTAAACAAATTATTAAATTTCATTCTAAAGATCAGAAAAATGTTGAACGTATTAGTATTAGTTCTTTTTTAAAAAAACATAATTTTTGATTTAAAAAAAAACACTGAGTAGAACTCTCTAACCTTAAAAATAAATTTTCCACGTCTAAAAATTATGATAATAATTATGATATTGTATATGGAACTCTGCATGTTTAATTTTTTTTATTCTTTAAATTTTTTTCACAACTAAAGGAAAAATTTTCCTTTTTACAGCTGTTCTTAGGTTTTATAGTCAAAAGCAGTTTTGAGTAGTACAGTGGAAATTTCATGGGGCTACATTTGTACTTTTGCCAAATCATGTGATTAATTCAGTGCAAAAATACATTCAAGTATAATATAATTATAAAAATACACAAACTTTAAAATTAAGTGCAGTCATCGTATTTTAAAACAATTTACTGGATGTGAATACTCTAGTTGAAGCTGAAACACAGGTGGAGTTCCATGTGCTTTATAGTCTGATCTCAGTGTACAAAATCTTTGGAGCAATATAAACATATGTGTAAATGAATTATTTTAACATTCAATTTTTATAATATAATTGCTCTGAATCATGAAACCTCAGACCTAAGATGTTCCATCAGGGAGGCAGAAATACTGGTAACAGTCAAATCCAAAAAGCATACAAGAAACAGTTTATGAGTCCAAAGACAACTCACGTGGTGTTCCTGCAAAAACTTAAGGGGGGAAAAAAAAGGGCAGAAAACCCCACTCCTTAAATCCTGCATTATAATGTGAAAGCTCCATGCTTTTGTTGGACAGCTGAGATGGATGAATTGTATTTTAGGATTGGCTGCTGCTCTGAATACAGTCAAACTTATGCTATTCAGTATTGTCATAGAAAAAAGCTATCTGCAGGCCCAAGTTTCAGTAATTAAGTCCTGGAAGGCCCCTTGGGTGGCTAGCATTGACTGGTGTTATTCCAGAGAAACAAGCATTGCATTTCATTTATGAAATACTCAAGTAGAAATATGATTTATCTGTCCCTTGGCCTAACATACTTTCAATATTTTTCTTTAAGATGAACTGTAAAAGATGTGCAGACTCTTATATTTGAGTATGTCTGCAAGTCATGGGTAGATCCAAGACATTAATGGCAGGGAAAGAAGAAGACAGACAAAAATTACTGAGGACCTGGAGGAGGAATAACCATCCAATTCCATTGTTTGGGGGCTGCTAGTATTTAGTCCCTGCAAATCTATTGTTTCAATCAGGCAGGAAGATAATTACATGCAACACTTTCATTCTTTAGGAAAAAGAAGATAAAGTGGATTTTTTGGCAAATTACTGTCCTGTCAGAAAACGCCAGTTTCTTTTTGCCAGTTTTACCGGGAGGTTTTTCTGGGAGTAGTAGTCCTGTCTTTACAGGTGGAATTTTTGACAAACTTGGTGTTCTTGGTTGAAGGTTTGAGTTTCTTTCCTGGGCTGTTTTTCTGTTTTGCATCCTCAGCCATTACATAAAATGCATATATGAGAAATAACAGGAGTGGAGGAGCTGCCATCCCTGAGATGAGCACCCTGGCAATGGGCAGAAGTGCCCCTTCTGTTCACTTATGCTCCCTTCTTTGCTGTTCAGTGGCACTCTGACTTTTGGGGTGCCACAAGAAGGATGCTCCTTGTTCCAGTTTTACCCCTCTCTGTGTCTGTTTGTTAGGGAAGAAGTTCTGTATTCATGTGAGTATTTCAAAAATTAGTCTTTCTTGTTTGTTTGTTTATTTTTTATTTGCTTCTTGCAGATTAGCTGCAGCTATCATACCTGGGGATTAGGTTCCAAATGTCAGATTCTTGCTGGCCTGCACTGGGAATCCTATTTGGCTGAGAATAAAAAATATTGAGTATAAAAAGCTAACATTGAATATTCTTCTGTAGACTGTAGGTGTCATGTACTGTATGCAGTATACGCATACATCTGAGTCAACCACCATATATGTTGATATTGATGGAATTAATGTGATTATAAACTAATAAATATATTGAAGGAGGTGTTTATGCTCTATTCAGTCCTAAAGGACAGGAATGAAAGGAGAGAAAATGTCTCCAAAATATGAGTTGTAACACCATATTTTGCTATGTGTTGAGTCAGAAAATTGTTCCCATTTATCCAGAATGCTTCAGGTAGGCAATTTATATCTACAGAATGTATTGAGAATGTTTCAGATGAGTATGGAACCTGTTAAGTAATCCAGAAGAAGCAATCCATTAAAAAATGAAATTACAACATCAATGTTGCATTTACAAGACCATTCTAACAACTTCCCTGAAGAGGAATCCTACTTGGTTAAATGAAAACTGATAAATCTATTTTCCTTTGAGGCAAAATCATTTAATTATCGTGTATTTAATCACTATCTGTATTCAGAATACTAAGAAAAGGATTTCTCGTATAAGTACACATGATGGGATTAAATGACTAAATGTGGATGTTGACACTTTTGCAAAAGCTATAAAGAAACTTTGACTATTCTTTAAAGATAGAATGTCTGATGTAGCTTTTGAGTAGGAAGATCTGAACAAGCCAGTGAATCATACAGAACTGACTGTTTTCCCCCTAAGTAATTCTTTAGCTGGGGAGGAAACCAGAAAGAAAAAAGTCTTGAAAACAGCTGTTTTCAGGTGCAAGTAATGATAATTTAGAAAAGTTATATCAAATATTTAAGAAAACCACACAAGCTATTTGGCTGAAGGAAACCATTGTACTCACTAAGAAAAATGCAAACCAGCAACTTGAATTTCAGCATGCTCTGGTCACTGTGCCACAACAAACCTCAGCCATTGCTTTGTTTGGTCACAGAGTCTTCTAGGCTGAAGTTGTTTATTAACCACTAAAAGCTAGGCTTTACTTTCTCTGTATAATTTGTGGTGACCACTAAAATAAGTAGAAATGTCTTAAAAATTATACACTGTTCAGAGACAGCTGCTTAAGCCTCTGTTTTTGTGGAGCATTCAAAATAATACTGATTTTATGGTGGACAGGAGACTATGCAGCCAACAAAATTCATAATTTCTGGGGTATCTCTGGTTTCATAGCAGATACAAACCCTGATAATAATGTTAAATGTGAACTTTATTTCCTGGCTTTTTTTTTTTTTTCATTCTTTAACCAACCACAAAAGAAGACATTGAGAGCGTATTTCTTGTCTTGTTCAAGAAAAAGTACAATGTCAAACACTTAAACTGGATCTTTAGCAATATAAGTGCACATCTGCAGTGTCTGCAGGATATATTCTTATAGCTGTTAGCAGAATTGGTTGACTGTATTTCTACCAGCTGGCAAGTGAAAAATCTCACCAAATACAGTGAGAAAAGCTCTATAATAACTTCTGTACCAGCTGGATTTTTCTCAACACTGGTTTTCTGTCTTCATAGCTCTGAATTCCCTCCTAAAAGCACGAAGGTCAGCTTTTCTTTAGCTATGTGTTCTCATAAAAATGGTTGTGAGGCTGACGTTTTTTGAGACTTAGTTTGCCACTGAATTCGGTGGGCTTTATGCAGCAAGTGTAGGTTGTTCCAGATTAACCTGACATATTATATCCTGACATTACAAAATCTTGTCAGTACAAGAACTGCAAGGTATATGACAGGGAGATTACAGTGTGTTGGGCTCTCAAAAATGTTATGAAGTTGTAAGAATAGCATTTCTTAAGACTTGGATAGATCTTAACACTCTTGGAGTTTCTTAGTTGCAAAACCCAGAACTTTTGCTTCATAAAGTCAGTCTATTGTTGATACAGTAAAAATTAGAATCCTGTAATGAACCTGGATGATGTTGAGGGTCTCAGAAATAGCGTTCAGTCTAAGTTGCTACTTTTTTTTAATATAAGCTTGTAAGTTATTATTTGGACAAAGGCGGAAGACCTGGTGTATCAGTTACTGCCGGCTCAGTTGTGTATCCTGCAGTCAGATGAAAAGACAAATGTGTTTGGAGAGACCCTTACCATACAAACCGTAAGGACTTATTTTGTTGTGGAAGACAGCGATATGATCTCATGTGGAATATTGTATCTAAGTGTGGTCAACTAGTTTTTAAAAAGACCATTGAAACCAGATGATGTGAGTGAGTAGCTGCTAGGGTCATCAATATGAAGACTATAGGAATGTCAGTCCTGTTTATAAATTTCCTGGGGAAATGAGCAAAGGTAACCAGCAGAAGTCATTATTAAAGTAATTACACAGAAGAATTATGTATGAGTGAATTTGAAATGGATGGATTGAAATTAGAAAAGGGGTTTCAAGATGGACTGTCATACAGAAGGAGTGTGGCTAAAAAGGCCAGTAACTGCATTGTCACCACAGTACAGTACGGTTCAGTCAAATATAAACAATTTCTGATGGAAGCAATGATCTTCTGTGATGGCACTGACAAGACTGCTGTTCTGAGACCTTGCTAAGTCTTGTCTACTTACACTTTCTTAGAAGTCTGTGGAAAAAAACCCCTAACCTTTAGCTGGATATGGCCTGGTGGCCTGATTTATTAAAGGGGAAATCAGACACATGGACTGGTAGGCACAGGAATTAGTTGTTTAGGAATGTGTTTTGGTTTTGTGGTTGCCCAGCTGGAAGAGCACATCAGTGTCAGTGTACCTAATCCCTGGCTTCTGCCATCAGTAATGACTTTATGTGACAGGAAATCTGATTCGAGCAATGGTGAGTTTGGCCACCAGCAAATGAAATGGACCTAAATAAAAACTCTGACTTTCCAAGAATTCTGCTTTTTAGTTTATTCCTTTAAGCTTCCTCTTGTATGCCATATATCACAGTCTCTGTGATTGCAAGAGGCTAGAGTTTATGCTACTGTACAGTTACAATGCTGATACAGGACAAAACAAGAAGCCCAACATGCTTTAAAAAAGTATGTTAAGTATTGAAAAAAAATTGTCTGACATAGGGACCATTTATTCTCAAACAATCCTGCTTTACTATAATAGTTGTGAATTTTTTTTTTAGGTAGAGTAGAAGTGCTGTTCATTAATTATGTTAATAGAATCAGACCTTGTAAAGAATAAATAATTTCCATTTGTACTGTAATTCTATTTTATATTTATTATATTGAATCCCATTTGTTAGTAATATCTACTCCTGTAGAGTCCTGAGAGATTGAGCTCTGCAAAAATTTTACTTAGTGAATAAACTGAGAAAGAATTTTTTAAAGTATTGCACGAGGGGAACATTTTTAGTTTTACTGTTTAGGAGTCACATAGGGAGAAAAGAAAATCTCAGCTTGAACTGTATTGAAATTTTATTTTTGCATTATTACCAATAGCTTAATTTTACATTTTAGTCATGGCAAGTGTACATTGAGTGCTAACTGACTGAAAAGAAGAAAATTATGTGAGGTGCTTCACAGTAACTAAGGCAGCTGTGTAGGTATTTTACTTTGTTTCTTCATTAAGAAATTTTGCTATACAATTGATAAAATTGGTGGAAGACATATATTAGGTTATGTAAAAGTTTTATAGTTTTTATATTAATACAGTAAGTTCATTAGTGGGGTGAAAATTAAAATTGTGTAAATGATATAGTGTAAAACTAAAGTTCACATAACCATTTCATGTATGAAATTTATTTAAACAGTCATTTCTAAAATATTGACCAAGTTAAATATTTGGGCTTAATCCAGTTAAAACTTCAGTGAAACTCCTAGAATATCCAGTTAACTTCTATAGTTTTATTTCTCTATTGTGTAAAAATAATTAATTCTGTTATCTCTATTTCTGTATGTAATGTTGCTTGATATGTTACAGATCCCTTGCATTTGTTTTTATACAAACGATTTCATTGACACTTTGAAATCAGGTCAATAATTTTGAATTGTTTGTTCTGGCATAAAGGTAAACTGAAAACTTCATTGCCCCTGAAATATATTATTCCTCATCTTTTTTTTTTAGACCAGTTCTTAAATTAAGAGATGTCATGCTGTTTGTTTATGGTTTAAGTTAACATTTTAAAATGAAAGTGTTTCATTTGCAGCACATTTCTTGATCACTTGGTGCAGTGACTACGTATATGCAGCTACATGCAAAAATTAATGAAGTATTAATTTCTTAGTTTCTTAGAAGTCTTGTTTTTGTTTGTTTGGTTGACAACTTTTCTTTACATTGGAATAGCAATTTAATCTGTTTGAATAATAATGTAGGAAATGTAGTAAAAACTGGTCAAAACTATAACAAAAAGGATGTCTCTAGAAAAGAAGAAAAGGTAATTATTGTAAAAGAGTTGGTAAAATATTTATTTCATGCTTTTTAAGTCACCCTGTACCCAAAAGCTCAGTCTCCAGTATGATTCTTTTAGTGTTTCTAAGTATTTTTGCATAAACCCCTATACTTCCTGTAAAACCTTATTACATTTTTTTCCATTCAATTTTTTACACTTTTTCTGTAGAATAAATATTACCTCTCCATTCTTGCCCATCAGCTTTCATAACTGTTACTTTTGCCCTTATATGTGAGAATATTTATTACATGAGTTAAGGCTTTGCACTAGAATTCTTCTACCTGTGAGTTTAAATCATCAAGCAGCTTTCTTTAAAATAAATATGTAAGTAAAATGACAGCTTGGTTTAAAGACTACACTATAAAATTCTTTTTTGTATCTTTGTTTCAAGTAATCTAAGTCCCTCCTGCTCTAAGACTGTTTTACAAAGGCAGTAATGTTAAAAAATGCTTTGAAAAGATACTAGGTAAGCCTTGACCTTTTCATGGGAGGGCAGAATAGTTCTTTTGTACTTGTCTCTCCCTGACTACGTGGCCAAACTGTGGGTTTGCCCTGGTGAAGGTTTTGGTGACAGAGTGACAGCATAATTCTCGCTGTGCTGGCTCAAAATGAAAATGCTTTGATATAAAAAGGGAAATACGCTGGTTTAAATTGTTAAGCAACAGCAGCTGAAATTGCATTTCCTTTGAATTTCATTAGTGTGTGTTGAGTGAAGTACTTCACTCAGTATTAGGATTTTACTAAGCCAGATATGTAGACTGACAAGGCTGTCTTTGCAAGACTCTCAGCTGCCTCAACAGCTGTAAAAGTAAAAATATCACTCACTGACTATTAAAACTCTTGGCAGCAAATCCTTCCAGTCACTTCTGGCATGGTGAGCTTAACCAGGAAATGTTTTTACAAAATACTTAAATAAGTAATTAGAATGGTAGGTGATAAATGATGATCTAAAAGTACAAAGTCTCATTATATCGGTAGGATATTTCTAGCTTTGTTATTCAAAGATGCAGGATGTAATTAGAAGGATAATCTTCAATGAAAATCTTAACAAATGTTTGTTGTATTTCTCATTTGTGCAGAAAAATGACCTGTGATCAGCAAATGTTTTCACATAAGAATAATTTTATGCAGGCAGTTTAGCTCCATTGGTTTCTCTTGGATTATTCACCCGTGTTAACATATGCGTAGCAGTTTGCAGGATCATTTACTGAACAGATGAGTTAGTAATGCCAAGTACCTAAATAAAACAAGGATCCTCATATACTCATGGGCCTGGGAAATCATTCTAATGTGGGGCTTTGGCATGCTTTTAGAAAATATGTGGGTCCCGGTGCAAATATTCATAAGTGCTACTTAAGAAAGTGTTTGGGAAACTTGGGATATCATATAGAGTAACATAATTTGTAATGAATGTGCTGTAAGGCAGTTTGCTGCTATACAGAAGAAATAAATTTTATTTGAATAATTTTGTCATATCATGGGTATATAATGTATAGCATATATAACTTCTAGGAAAGACCTTAGACTGTTTCAGCTATCATGCAGCAATAGTTGATAGAAAAAAAATAGTATTTCTAGTACTTGGGGTGAAAAGATGGGAAGTGACCATTTAGTGGATTGAAAATAATTATCAAAAACCTCCCTTGTGAAAGAGTATTGTTATGGTTCATTTAAGGCAGTAGCATATTCTATAATCTGGAAATCCTCTTACATCCTCTTGAGCATATTCATCTTATGTATTTTCTGGAGAAGAACTGTGCTGGCTGCTGCACATCATACCCTAAACAATGCAAATTATACATTTACTGGGAAGAACTGAATTTCTGTCAGTGTGTTATTGTGAATCGAATGTATTTAAATTCTAGATCCCATCAGAATGGAATTAAATTATGTAAAATTTTCATCGAAAATCTTAGTCTTTTTGCATAAAACATAGGATAGATTGGGAAGAAATGGAAATTACTTTTTATTTGTTTACCTCCTCTTGTGATAAAGATAAGCTATTTGATACAAATAGAATGGTGCTTTTGTTTGTTCTGTGAGTTTGTTTGTTTGTTTTGTATTGTAAATACCTGGGGAACATGATTTCTTTGTGCAGTTCTTACACCAAGACAACTAAGCCAAAGCTCTAATCCCAGCAGCTTCAAGTCAGTGCTCTTGCTGTGAATGTTTGTTGGAGTGGTTGTGTTGTTAACTTGATAAAGAAAATTTAGGAAACAATACCAATCTTGCATTGGGTTATTAAAGATTGTTCTGTTAATTTTTGAAGCTGGCTGAAATGAAATCGAAGGCAATCTTCAAACCTGTGTATGAATGAGAGTTTTTGTTCTTTTTATGTTAAAATACTTTATCATTTATAGGATAAATTTGACTTCATTTATAAATATTGGTTTACGTGGTTTATTACTATAAAGACAATATTTGCCATTAATTGCTTTTTAATGATAACAAACTAATGAATTACACAGACCAGACTTCTTCCTCCTAAGTGCTTCTTTATTTTATAATTACTGAAGTATTTTATAAGTAAAAATATATCTTTTAGCAATTGTAAGATAAATAATTTCAGAAGTGAACTGTTTTTCTGTATTTGACAAGATATTAGTTATGTAAATTCAAAGAATTGGTAACAAATGAAATGAATCATTACTAAGCTGTGCTAAATTATAAATAGGTAATTTTAAAATTATTTAAAAAGGAAAACCTTGTTTGATAGAAGTGAAGTATTTAAAACATATTACTGCAGAGTCCTCCAAGGAAAAATTGTGTCACTGTTGTAACTATCAAGACAAGATTTATAAAAAATATTTTAAGATGAAAATGACTAAGCTGTTGGGAAAAAGTATTACTCTCAAAAGAAAAAAATCTATCTATCTATCTATCTATCTATCTATCTATCTATCTATCTATCTATCTATCTATCTATCTATCTATCTATCCTGTCTGCCTGTCTGTCTGTCTATATCTCCAGACAGTGGGTGTATTGTATAGTACTTATGTGGCTCATAGAAGTGACTGTTCATGAGAATGTGACATATATATGTTGTCAAAGCAAATTATGTTTGAAATGTGTAGTATTTGCTTCTTGAAGCTGTAAAGTACTGCACTACAGTTGAGAAATATATGAAAACTGCAGATGCTTTTTTCTGTTATTGAACGTAAATTGTTCAGATTAGGCATTCTTTTTAGCAGAAACCAAAGAAAGAGACCTTAAATCCTTATTGCATGAACTCCACTTTTTATAAAATGGAGTTTGATCTGCTACCTCTTTGGAAAGCTTCTTTTGAAAATCTTTATTTAAACTATGAGATAAAAAATAGATTTTTTTGTAAAGGAGATTGTTATTTTTGTTGTAACCTATAGCAGGTTTCGTCTTATTCTTGCAATAGTTGGTAATTTGCAGTTGAAGTAATGGGCAAGTAATAGAAAATTTAGTAGTAGTAATAGATTTCTATAGTAATAGGTATTACTATAAAAATAGATATTACTACATAAATAATTTCTATATTAATAGATAACATTCATCGGCAAAGTGATCTGGAATAAGTTTTCTTAACTGTTTGAACCCCACACTTTAGTTTATGGCAACAACATAAATAAATTGGAACAAAAATACCAGAACAGAAAGTGAAACTAATGTGATAACAGTTTTCTGTCTGAAAAATTCTTCAAGTGTATATATGGTTTTTAAAATTTTATAATCAATAGATGAAATGGCAAAATTCAGAGTTCTCATTGACAGAATTGACCACAATTTAATTAAACATCTGCAACTTTTCATGTGAGTTCCTGAGTATAAATTTTGTAGTTATTTTCAGCAATAGAATAAGTAATCTTATATGAAAAATGTTCCTATGGTTTGCCTTGTGTAATGGACTTTATGTTTAGTCTTCTTTTTATTACAATAGCTATAATACCAAAATAAATATTAAAATTTCTATCAAACTCTTCCTATTCATATTAATCTTTAATATCAACTTTTTGTTTATCATGCTATAGAAAGTAAATTCCTGTACTGAAAAAGGAATTGTAAAATCAGTGTTCTTATATAGTAGTCATCTGACATTCTCGTAGCTGTTAAGTTTTTGGGGTACTCTTAGGGTTGCAAAATAAGAATAGTATGAGGGAGACCCTGGAGACAAAATATGCTGCAGAAATAATTTATTTTTAAAGAAATTTTTTTACTTACTTAATATTCTACAGAGCAGTAGAAATAAATAAAAAAAAAATCTGTTTTACTGATTTTAATCCATGCCAGTTAGAGGGAAAAAATGGAATAGACCCCAGAAGCCTGGAAGTAAAATGAAAATAGGGGGAAAATATGAGTTTGAATCTGTCTGACTTACTAGCTGTGCATTATTAGTCTCATTTACCAGTACTTACTTACAAAAGTGTTTGCATTTGAAGATTTGTTTAGTATGACTGTGGAATGATAGAAATACCCTTCAGAGGATGAATGGTCTGGAGCCAGAAACTCTTCAATTATTTTCTTATTGGCCAGATGCCTAAAAGCATCTAAACTGTGTACTGGATTGCTTTATTTTTCTGTACATTGCAGCAGGATGAGTAATATTTCCTTCCAGTAAGGCCCAATAGTGTATTTGTTTTTCTTACTTTATCCTATTTGTACAATTGTATAACTATAAATGTCTGCAGTTCTCAGTTATGAGTTTTACACTTGGAAACCTGGGTTATCAATGAGTACCTGAATCTCTGATGAGGGGAAAAGACCTACTTAAATAAAGCTAAAATAGTCTTGGGTAGAGCTTTCTATATTAGCATACTACAATATTGTACTTTGGGGAAATACAGGGAGTGCACCCAGTACTGGAGGATCCCATTTCACATACGAACATGCAACATCCATCAAGTCCTTGGTTTTAGCATCTATTCTAAAAATCAAGACATGAGATTGTTTTGAAATGGTGTGTGGGTTACATTTGACTGATTGCTATGACTTTCAAGAAGAGATTTTTAGTGGGACTTCTGTGCTTAAGTTTTTTTGAAAGGTCTTCCTAAGCGTGTATTAAACATCAAATGTTGAGAGGAAATAGTGTGACCAGTTAAAATGCCTTTATAGAATATAATGATGTATTTTCCAGGAAGCTTTGAGTGAAAATCAGGCAAATGAAGGTAATTGGCAAAGGTCAAATTGAATAAGAGAGGCCAGAATTTGGCCTCTGCACTTAGGAAGCAGAGCAAAAAGAATAGCAATTTAATGTTTTATCTGATTTGTTTGTATTAAGAAGATCTTGATATATTAGACTAATAACTGTATCTGTTGCCTTGTAAGCATTTAGTTTTCTAACAATATTTTTTTACTTTGGTTGAATTTTGGAAATTATGGATATCCTACTAAATAAGTATGACTTTTTCATAGCAATTTTCAAAACTGAGCTTAAACCATTTTACTCTGAATCAGAAATCCCGTGCCTACTACTTTGCTTCCAAAACCATTTAATTTTGAAGTTTTTTTTCTAAGGTCTTTCCTTGAAAGATGTCAGATTGTTTAAACAGTCTCTCTGAAATATCCAGGGACTTAGTGAAAGCTTTAAGTTTCCATTCCTCTACTGTGCAAGAGTGCTTTGGGCTAGTACCAGCCCTTATAAGCCCAAGTAATATGGAGTAAATCCACTTATTTTAAAATTTTGACCTTCTATCACTTCTAAAAACTCTGGTAGACCTATTCTAGTAGGCTTGTACAATGGATATCTGCTATTTAGTCTTAAAAAGAGCTGGGAGTTCTATATAAAATTCTCTGTCATGTTTCTCTACGATGTGGCTGCACAGATGCAAAAAATCTGGCCCAGCAGTATGAACAGCAAATGGAGCAGTATCATATTTGGGATGAAGTGGACTCTTGTCTGTTTGGTGGGCTGATCACTTGACTTTAAGTGCTTTTTCAGAGCAAAAGGGAGGATTAGTTAGAAATATGTCCATAGACTATGTAATTTTTTCTATATCACAATATATATCTTGCTAACAGTATGATTTTCGAAGCATGATGGCATCTAATAAAGAATATAATCTGATTTGCTAAATTACAGTTGTTAAGTTAATGCCATCAAGCAGGCAGTTTCATATTCTGTAGCATTATTTGATTTAGATTGAAAGGACACAATTGAATATACTGTCCCATAAATTAGAACTGGTTCCAGAGGTAAATCAAACCCCCATGAACTGATAAGCTTTATTGACTTTATTCGTTGCATTTTTAAAAAAATGGCAATAATATACTGGGAGTATTGCACTTAATATTTTCAGTGAAACTAATGAACTTTCAGACCTTTATCTGGGATGGACTGAGCTGGTTACAATGTAAATCAAAAGTCTCTCCTAGGTAGTGGTCTGTGTCGGGTACTTGGAAACAGCAATGCAGGACTGGGAAGCTGTGGGTGTAGAATGCACTTGCATGTTTTGTGGTAATGCAGCTTGACCAGTGGTCTGGGCAGTCGGCTTTGGGATGGTCCAAAAGTTACTGCCTTGTCTTATTGGTCAGTTACAGCATGGGAATCAAGGACTGCTCAGCGTCAAAAATACCCTTGCCAGCAGGTTAGAGTAGGACATCGTGATTTACCTTGTGGACAGGTAAAGGATTTAGTACACTCTACTTCCCAGCATTTTGTACTAATGTGAATCTTTCGTTTTACAAAGAAAATAGTGCCTGAAAATGGAGCTGATATTTGTGTTTGCATATATTTTTACCTCAGATCTACTCAGACTCTGAACTTTTTTAGGTGAATTAGTTCACTAATTAATGTAATGACACTGTACGCAATCATACAACTTCTTGGACTTTTTTATTTCCATCTGTCTTTCATAAATGTCCACTTCGCAATGTACCAAAGTGGTAGCTGTAGTGAAGCATTACAATCTCAGCGTGTTATGAATACCTCCTATACTGCCAAATATCATGATGTGTAGAAAGCACAGTAAGTAGAGTTAGGCTGCCATGGACTGCAAGGCAACGTGCAATCAAAACAGTTCATCAGTCTGAAAAAATACTTAACGCTTTTCTGTAGAAAAGCATAGCTCTTTAACTGTTTTCCTTGTAGACTGGTGGAAAAGGACCAGTAGATAATACTTCATCTTCCATTTTACTGAGCCAAGTACAGGGGAAGTTGGCCAGGATGTCTCACTTGCTGCAGTCCATAAAGTAGGGGCCAGGATGAGATATATTTTGTCTCTCAGTTTGTCTGCTTTGCAAAGCAAATACACATACTAAAGATATTGGGAGAAAGGGAGTTGATAATTAGCATCAACATCAATTTGATCTGGCAAAGTTATTTCTACGTCTGCTTCTTGCACATTACTGTGGTCCATGCTATCGCTCTGATACTTGATAGTAAGATTGAAACCCCGCTATTTATTTGGTTGTTAAGGCTGATAATGTTGCAGGTTACTTTCAGATTAGTAGGGTGTATCTGTAATATTTTATGCTCTACTAGGTTAAATAGTGAAACTCCTGCAGCCATTATCAAATCTGATCTCCAAGTAGAATACAGGTTGTGGGGTTTTGAGTAGAGCAACTCAAAGGCTGGTCATGTGCAAATCCACTGGAGCTCAAATTCATAATTTCCATAACTCCTTAATGCTTAGACAGAGTCTTAATGATCTTAGAGTTCAAAGAAGTTTGAATATGATGTTCACGAATCCAACAAGTAATACACACTCTTAGATCATGTAATTTTTCTATATGTTTAAAAGTGACATAGGAAAGAGACTCTTACTTCTTTGCTCCTGAAATATTTGTGTCTTGGCAGCAGGTGCCTGGATGTATAGCAGATGTACTAAATATAACCTGCCTATGATTTAATGCAACACACATGTAGAAAATGAAAATAACATTAATACAAGTTGTTATTTTAATATGGACCTTTGGGCAAAAGGAAACACTATTCTGGTCTTGACTACTTATTCAGTGATATAAATAGAAGGTTTGAGTTTCCAGGACTGTCGGTCTGGCAAAGTTCATTCGACCTCAATTTGTGAAGCAAGACTCCTGAAAATAATTGCCTCACTAACATTTATTCTGTATTTCTGTTAACAGGAGGAATGCTTTTTGAATTTAGAAGCTCCTATTTCAAGAGTATGTGGCTATGACACTCCCTTCCCTCACATCTTTGAGCCTTTCTACATCCCAGACAAATGGAAATGCTATGATGCTCTTCGAAAAATGATTAACTACTGAGCAGTAGTACAGGTGAGAAATAACATCTCATAACTAACAGCTTACCTGTAAGGTAACAGACAGAATAACTGCAAGGTTCGAGGCTATAGTGTTGCCCTTTTAATTATTTATTTATTTATAATAGGAATTGCCTTTTACGGCTTTGGGCCTTTAGTCTTAAAGGTGTCTAAATATTTTTAAGAACTGCCATTAAAGTCAGTGTTTAAAATTAATTACTTGCTTAATCAATCTCCAAATTAAATGTCTTGAATCCTGAGAAGTGAAAATAGATGTAAAGTGAAAGGTGAAAGGAACACTAATGGAGAGAATATATTTTCGTCTCTATTAGAGTACTAAGAGTTACTTCATAGGCAAACCATAGTGTTAAATTTTAAAATTTTTTACTCTTCAGGGGGGCTTGGAATCGTGCAAGGTACTAATAATGCCCAGTTTTCCCTGAATTGCTCTGCATTGCAAACATGCATAAACCATTGAAAATATGTGAAGTATCTGTAGCATCTTACAGTTCTGTTCAAGTACAATTATAAGACTAACATTCAGTATTTATTCTAAAAATAAATTTTCCTTTTAATCTTTTATGTAATTTGATCCTGCTTGAAGATTTGTTTGCAGAGTACCAGGACTGTGGCATAATATATGTTTCTATTACATGTCTGTTGATCGCAGTCTGTAACATCTTTTGTCTGTTTCATTGTAATATAATACTAAGTGGCATTTGAGTGTTTGGTGGCCAACCAGGACTTAGTGTTGTGCATCAGAACTTCTGGTGTTTAATGATCAAACTTTAACAGTTTAGAAAATGTGTCAATACAATGTATTCTCTATTTCCTTTAATTGAACTAACTAGCCTAGTTTTTGAGATACAGTCTTGTACCTCTGAACTAAAAAGAAAAGCAGAAAACAACTGACCTGTTTTTCTTCGGAAGAAGAATCTGTAGCAGACAGGAAGGGGATTTTAAGCTGTTGATTTAAAAGATGGGAGGGCCAAGGTGGGCCCTATTTTAGGGGCACCATCTTCTGTCCATTTTACCTGTACATTAAACTGTGAATTAAATTTAGGGCTGGGGATAGAAGGTTGTCAATGCCATAATGTTAATATCCTTTCAATGCGTAGTTACTTTCAGGAGATATTTTTGCATTCCACTCCGCTTGTTTCCCTCAATAGCTGGTAGTGGAATGCCTGTATGAGAAATGGGAGCATTATCAGTGAGACAGTATCTCCAAAAATAATGTAGTGCCACTTTCCTCAAAAAGTCACCTGTTACTGACATACCATAGCATTTCAGAGAATCATAGAATATGCGAAGTTGGAAGGGACCCATCAGTATCATTGAGTCCAACTCCTGGCCCTGCCCAGGACACCCCGTGAATCACACCATGTGCCTGAAAGTGTTGTCCGAACACTTCTTGAACTCTATCAGGCTTGGTGCTGTGACCACTTTGCTGGTGAGCCTGTTCCTGTGCTCAACCACCCTCCGGGAGAAAAACTTTTTCTTGATATCCAGTCTAAACCTGCCCTGACTCAGCTTCATGCTGTTTCCTTGAGTCCTGTCACTGGTCACCACAGAGAAGAGATCAGTGCCTGCCCCTCCACTGCCCCTCACAAGGAAGTTGTAGACTGCAATGAGGTGTTCCCTCAGTCTCCTCCAGGCTAAACAGACCAAATGACCTCAGCTGCTTCTCGTACAGCTTCCCCTCAAGGCCCTTCACCATCTTTGTTGCCCTCCTTTGGATGGTCCCCAAGAGCCTAATGTCTTTTTTATAACACCTAAAACTGCACACAGTATTCAAGGTGAGGCCTCATCAGCACAGAGTAGAGCTGGACAATCACCTCTTTCTAACCTGCTTGCAGTGCTGTGCCTGATGCTCCCCTATTTCCTTAGAATTAAAACCAAAGCTCTTTTCCAATCTGTGATCATTTTTGTAGATTATGTAGTCAGTGCTCTCTCTCATGACAGTTGTCCTTGCCTTTTATCTGAGTTGAAGTAAACTCATTAAGGACTTATTTCTTTTCTGTTTGGCACCTCTGTAACAAAGGCAGGAAGACTTTCCTGAAGAGAATGGGTTAGTTGTATCTGCTCCTTGAGGTGAGTTACTGGGTTGTGCTAGGTAGCCTCTGATCTGTTCCTTTTCGAAGGAAACCAAAGGACCAAATATTCTTACCTCTGTAAGAAAAGGGAAACTAACCGAGGAGGAGCAGAAAAGACCTTGATGCTGTGCAAGACCTGCTCATCAATATCAAAAACATTCCTGTATTATCAACACTGTTTCCAGCACAAATCCAAAACACAGCTACTGTGAAGAAAATTGACTCTATCATCACCAAAACCGACACAGCTCACTAAGATATTGCTTGGCCTTCCAGTCATTTCTGTTAGATGCAACCTGGTGGTGTGGCTGGCTGCCTTAATCTTTTCTCTTAATTGACAGCTTACTAAGAATTGCTTCATCTATGGCTTTCAGGTAGGCTGTGGGAAAAAGACACAAGTGGTAATTGTCAAACAATCAGTGCTATACGTCAGATTGTCCTTTCTAACATGTCCTGAAATCTCTGTATTTTGAGTGAGAAGCTACCTGAAATGTCATTTAATGAAATTTGCAGCAATATGATTCCCTCCCCTTGTTACTGGATAGCACCGAGTTTTATTTATGATGTTTCATGTTCTACCATTGTTAGAAAGTTGTCTTTAGACCTGGAAAAAGTTATTATATTAAAGCATGGACATGGCAACTCCAAACTTATTTTTACCAGTCATAATATGCTTTTAAGGTATTGGTGTGTCAAAGTCTTTCTGCCCTTACTCACACAAGTAAGAATTTCTCACTTTACAAAGAAGAAATCTGCATCTTAACAAACAAAATTCTTCCTGAAATGTATTCATGTGCATACACAAATGTACCTCAACCACGAATGGTTCTCCTCAGACACCTGAATTAGCTTACTACTTCTGGTCTGAGGCTAATGCAGGGTTTCAAGCTGGATGCTGCAGTTAATAATTTCTAAAGTTAGCCTTATTATCTTAATGTACATTTGGTTTTATTCAACCTGTGTTGACAGCATCTCACACATGGATAGTTGCTTATCTTGAAATTGACAGCAGAGATGAATTTCCTTCGCAAAGACAGCATTTGTCAATTCATCCTGTATACCTTACTGATGAGACAGGCAAGAGCAAAGCCTCTATCTTTCAGCAGCTTCTTAGGTATTAAATTTGGTAGCTATGTCAACTATAAGAGAAATAGCTTCCAGGTAGACAGCTGTGTTCCAGATAACTCTCTGTAGTTGGAAAACAGATAAAGATAAAAGAAGCAGGGAGATTAAGATGGGAATACATTTCCTGTGTAAATGGGATAGTGTCTCGCTGTTCATTTGAGAGAGTGAAAAAATACTAGAAGAAGAAATGGAAGAAAATAGCCACAAATTTTATGAAACATACTATTATGATACACAAATATGTTGAGGGGTGACTGTAGCATCGAAATGGCAGTTAGCTAAGCGCTTTTCTGTTATCTTTTGCGGCTTTTACTACCACATTTGCATATTTTTGTTTTCTTCTCAAATTCTGAATTTTAAAGCTATTCCTTGGGTGCTTACAGTTTACCTCCATGATGGTGTGTGTGTGTGTTTATGGAGAGACATAATTCCTGTTACAAATATAGTCTCTAAAAACGCAAACTGAACTAGAATGCCTGCGTAATAGTGGACTGTCTGTAACCCACTACAACAAACAATCTGCAGAGGCTTGAGTAAGACACAACATTCCCTGTTTATAATCTTTTCCTGCTACATGACAAAAATCATGCAAATGGCCAGTGAATCATGTCTTATTTACAACTAGTGAGTAGTCCAAATATAACAGTCTACTAGAGCTATGAGGCTGTTGCAAGTCTATTACTTGCATTCAAACCTTGCTGAGAATTCATGCAAGATCAATAAGGAAATTATCTCAAAAAAAACACCCCTTTAAACAGAAAAGATATTGACTATATTTTTTCTACAAGATCCCTCTTCATTGTAATAGTAGACTGATAGTACATCTAGTAGAGCTCCAGAAAAAACACATTACAATTTGCTTAACATTCTTGAATGGTATGGAAGACACCTCATAAAATTTCTGTGCAAATGGCAATAATTAAAGTTGTGTTGACACTAGATAACAGTCTCAGCATTTCTAATTTCTGTGGGTCTGCAATTTCAACTTTAAAAATAGTAATTAAACAGTATAGCATTAAATAGTATTTAATAAAAAATGAATATTTTCTTATAGGTCACACATCTTGATGTTAAGACATTATGATTTTAATAAGTAAGATTATCATGGAGAACACTGTGTGTTTAAGGTGTGAATATTACTTTCAACCTTAAGATTTATAATTTATTTTGTCATCTTTTTCTGCAGAGATGAGAAGAACAACAGGGATATACAGAAGCTGCCTTCAAAACTCTTGACACTTTATTCATATCTTTTGGGTTTGGAATTTACATAGCAGACTGTTTTCTTTTAACTCAGCTATCCTTAATATTCATCTTGGCTACTCTTCAAAAACTTCAAATTTTCCTTAATTATGAAATCAGTGATGGGCAGGTGATTGCTATAATAAATAGTATCAGATGTATTTAAAGATATTCCAGATGTCATTTACACAAAGCCATGCTTCACTAGGTTACATCTCTAGACTTCACTGTGTAAATATTAGAAGCGGAATTTTATTCAATAAAACATATTATGCTCATGTTGTCTCTTAGTTTTGCTATTGTTTTGGAAAAACCCAAAGAAGTGATTTGAATGTGACTGTATTTTCAGCAAAATAAATCTTAGACAGCCAGACCAACTTGTGTGGTGGAGCCCTGCTTTAGCTACTGGCATTAGCTGTCTTTCAGTTGAGTGGCTTCATGTAAAATAGTCTGTAATACTTAATTTTCTTTTCTGCAAGGGGAAACTCCATTTTTCTTGAGAAGGGAAGAGAGAGTTTTTTGCTTTGTTGCTATAGGTGAGAGGCCTAATTGGTACATTCTTTCTGCAATATCTTTGTTTAATTATTTTTCCTCTAGATAAGTGATGCGTCTGCTGCTAAGCAGCTGTGCAAAGAGCAGTTCCCAGTTTTTTGGTTGCTTTACTCTCTGCACAAGCCAGTCTCATGCTGCATGAGCAAAGGGGTTGGGGAGATGTATGCCAGTAGCCAGATAATCACATTTCCATGATTATACATGGAAATTTTCAGGGAGAAGGAAGAATACCTTTGTATGCAAAGCTGCTCAGGACAGTCCTTAAGGTGACAGCTGAAACTCACCAGGGAGGAAGCTGAGGGGGATAACTTTACTGTGGATTTTTACCCCATGCCTGTCTATCACCCATTTTGATCACATGGGAGGTTGTTAATTGGGCAAATCCACTGACATCCAAGGGAAATCTGTCCTCGATGAGTGCCAAGGTGCACACGCCAACATCTCAGTGGTGTGCTTCTCAGAGCTCCTCGGCAACTCTCGTCTCATCTCCCAAACCTCAGGAGCCACCCCTGTGGCGTACTTCATTGTTTGCAGTGCGTGGCAATGCTTGCCCTGCAGCAGAACTCTATTCAAAAAGTCACGTTCAAAGGACTTGTGTCTATGGAAAGTGCTAAATGACAATCTTTTCAGGTCCTACTACCATTTTGTGCAATATTCCACCTTTGTAGTTTGTGCGTTCCCTGAAGAATCCCACAGCTGATAGTGAAGCTAGTTGTTAATGTCTCCAATCAAAATGAGATTGTTAGTGAAGTCTTGTAAGTCTCCTGTAAATGCCATGTATAGGACTTGTTTATTGTTTTAAATAAAATAGATGCATTATATATTTTAATTTTTTTTTTTGTTCTAGGTGGAAGTTATTTTGGTTATATGAAGAAAAATGGTTTTAAAAATTATTTCTGTCTTTGTAGAACATCAATACATATTTTAGTAACTGTCTTCTAAAAACATACTGTTACTATATTTCAAAGCATATAAAATAGATGCAATTATATTACTGCCATAGTAAAATGTACTTTGGTAATTAATAGCCTTAATACAATATACTTTGTATTTGCAGTTTTCATAGATAAAAATAATTTCTAATTTAATGCAAAGCTTAAGTTCAATTAACCTGTATGGAAATATGGAATAATATATTTCTTAATAAACATATAGAAAATATTTGCTCTTTATGTGGATTGTGACAATGTGGTTGAGAGACAGGTTTTGTATTTTTGGTGACTGGTGATATGTCGGTTTTAATAGTATGAAAAAAATGTTTCCTTTCTCCTCTGTTTTGGATAATAGAGTATAATGTTCTAGAAACAGGTGCTGCTCCCAAAAGCCTGCCTAGATGGCAGTATTCACTCACATAACCTATACTCAAGGATGGAGGCTGTTTAAGCTGCGTGTTATGGAAAAATGACTTACAGTTCTAATTTGGACAGGAAGGTGTATGCTGGTGCATACAAATTTTCGTTAAGTTCCTTAGTAATAAAATCCAAAGGCAAATCGTATTTTCTGGGTTTTCACCACTTAGGTCTTTTAATTGGATTAATTAGATTACGCAAAAAATGTGTGGTGGAATATTCTCAGATTTAACCTGGACATTGGTTACTCGAAGTAACTCCTCAGGGAAAAATTATGTCACTGCTCCTTGCTAATAGTCCAGAAAACTAATAACCTGTCTAGTCATGCTCATGTAAGACTAATTGCTGGAAATACTTATGGTACCTAGTTTAGTGCTGGGTTCTGAGATCTTCACCAAAAGCATTGTCAGGCATGAACAGGCTGCCTAGGGAAGTTGGCGAAGACACTGTCACTGGAGGTATTTAAAAGACATGTAGATGTGACATTAGGGACATGGTTTGGTGGTGGACTTGGCAGTGCTGGGATAATGGTTTGTCTCATAGAGGCCTTTTCCAACCTAAAGTATTCTGTGATTCTTTGAAAGACGTACACAGCCTTCATGGGACCCCAGATTTATTAACTGCAGATGAAAGACCTGTACACTCTTCTGCTGTCATCTAGCTCAGTTAAGACTGTAGTGCCATAACAACTGCACTGTAATAAACAGTGCACCGATTAATACAAATGGGATTTAAATCATTAGAGGTATTCCTCCTCGTGGCAGTGCACGTGTTTATAAGAGGATTAGCTAGCAGTACATTCTCGCTGCAGTAGCCAGGAGTCTTGACACAATGACCTTCTGCTCCTACAGTCTGATAATCAATTCTGAGCCATTAATCTTTTCTGACAGCTTTCTTGCTCCCATAGCTAAAAACCGGTGCTCCTGGTGCACCAGTATACTGCAGAAGCTCTGTTCTAGCCACATAACTTCAGAGGCAGCAACTGAAAGGAATCCATTCAGCAAGCTGGCAGAGATTGTTATCACAGCAGCTCACGGGGTTCAGTGAGCATTATATGTTCATAACAAAATAAGCTGACACAGTCTGTAAGCTCTGCCAGATTTCAGCGGACCCGAAAGAAGGATGCAATTCCTTTGTAGCTCTTTTGCTGCTTAGCTGCTCTGCAAGATGCGTGTTTGTTAGATATGGGAGACACACAGCTGACTTCAGTATAAACAAGATTTTTAAAACTTAATTTGGTTGCTTATGCTTTGGCATCAAGTACCATTTGAGACACCCTGGGGTATCCTGCATGGTCTCCATGGCTCCAGCTCCTGCTTCCATAGGTCCTATGTGATATCTGCCAACCCCCTGTGTATCTTGGGTGCCGGAGGGCATCTCAAATGGCACTAGATGCTGCATTCATGCATCTAAATGGAGCCCTTTGTTTTCTGGAGCTTGGATAGCTGATGTCTGACTATTTTTCTGTGAGCTTGCATAAAGTGCCAGCACTGAGATTGGTGCATTCCTTGATTTTCAAAATAAATTGCTCAAATCCCCAGTAAGTACATAAGGTGGAATACATGACGTTGTGCGTGAAAGAAAGCATTGTCTCCTGGGTGATGGGCTGATGCTGAACTGGGCTTTCAGTTCCTTGAGGTGAATAATTTAGAGCAAAACCCCAGTCTTATAAATGTCCCCTGGCTGGAGTTGGTTGCCATAACTCACAAGGTTTCTGATGAATATCTGAAGATAACATATGAACAGGACCTGGTTCAATTTCAGCTAAGCCATGAGCAACAGTGGTGAGTTAATGGGAGATGAAGGAACTACAGTCCTCTTGCTTCCTGCAGGCTGTGTGTGGGATTCAGCTCAGGATTAAGCCACCTAAAATTTAAGCATTGAGCTAAATGTGTGTATGGCTGAACGGAGCAGTTGAGCTGGTACTAAGTTCCTTTAGGGTAATCTGACTCATTCTACAGGCTGAACTGACTCTGCTGACTGCCTTGGTTGTCAGTGCACAGTGCCACATTAGATCCTGTAAGGTGTCCTGCCTGGCCTTTGGCTTCTCATCAGGAAAGGTTCAGGTCTCCCATCAGTCCTCGGTCATACCTGCCAGTCAGGTACATCTTTCATGATGCCCTAGGCCATCTTGGACATCATTGCTAAATGTGGGGGCAACAGGATCGAATTCTCCAGTGGCTGTAGCTGTCATGGGATCACAGCCCAAATGTGGACATGAGATGCTTAACTTCAGATGAAATTACCCATTCCATGCTTTTGGCAGAAGGGAAAGGGAGCAGAGAATAAGCACATGAAGTGTTGTGTGGATGCTGGGGCCATGCACTAAGTGGTGCAAGAAGCTGGGAGATGATCTGTCCCTCAGTACAGCTGCTGCAAGCAGCATTGGCCTCATCCACAGTTAACATCACATTAGTTGTCCCCAGCCCTCTAGCAGAGAGAACTAAGCCTCCTGATGAATAAGACTGATTAATTTGATCATTAGTCTATTTTCATATTACAAATGCAACACTGAGGCAGCCCCAGCTTTGGTTTTATGTTGCTTGCTTTGAAAGTGCTGTATGGTCTTTGGTGATGCTTTTAAACCCTATTTTTGTCTGCCAAAATAATGATGCTACTTTAAGAGTAAGAAACCAGTGTCTGGTCTTGCTCATGTAGGTCTGTGGCTAAGTGTTCTACAACTGACAGTAATGTGTCACCAGTGTTTGAGAAGGCCCCCCTGTTGATTCCTGTGTGTAGTTAATTAATTTTATATGATAATTAAATCATTCCTGTTTACTTGAACTCTGCTTGCATCTGAGTACTTACTGAAAACAAAAATTGTCTGAGTTTATGATGGCTGCGGTTGCTCTCTTCTTGCAGAGTTTGTGAGCTCTGCTGTGCCTGTTAGCTCCAGCCCTGAGCAATCTCAGGCAGTTCTGAGGTAAGTGACCTGGGCTTCAGGCAGATGGTTTCTTTCCAGTCTTTCTGCTTGTTCTGGTTTTGGCTGGGGTAGTGTTAACTTTCTTCACAGTGGCTCGTATGGGGCTGTGTTTTGGATTTGTGCTGAAAACAGTGCTGATAACATATAGATTATATATATAGTGACAGCCTTTGCTGCCCCCCCCGCCCACTTATCCTGGGTGATGAAGCAGCACAAACGAGCACAGTTGTTCCTCTCCAGGCAAAACCTCTCTGGTTAGCTCCCACTATGAATTTGGGCTGCTCATGCGTGACCTAGACTTGTCCTGTCATTCGCAGAGGGAAACCTGGAGAGCTAGGGCGTTGGCAGAGGTGCAGGGCTGCTCCAGTGTCTGGTGGCGGGTGGGCAGGGAGTGCAGTCTGCGCTGCCACCTCCATCCATGCACCTGCAGGCCCAGCGAGAGGCCCCTGTGCCCAAATGTGGTTTGCTTGGCTTCTCAGGTCTCTGCAATATGCTGCACAGGGAGTAAAGCTTCCCCTCTGGTCCCCTGCCGCTTTCAGCTGTGCTGAGGGCCTCGAGGCAGCCCTTGACAGGGGTCTGGCTGGTAGGGGACACTTGGGGTGTGCGGAGCAATGCCAGGATCCCAAGAACCTCTGGTTTGGCCAGGGGCGAGGGCAGGGGAGCTTACAGAACCCTGGCTCTGGTCGAGCTGTGGCAGTGAGACTGCTTATGCCTCCAAGCTGAAGGATGGGGTCTGGCTATGCCTGGAGCAGCACATCCAGGCAGTGGGTCTCAGTGGTGGTTGCACAGAGGAGATATTAGAGAACGATTGTTCTTCAGTGATGACCCAGGACACGACAGGCACTGTGTGATTCCAAGCCTGCATGTATTTGCGGTGCAGCACTGCAGCTTTTCACATGCAGCTCGTCTGTCTCACACTTTTTATTTTCTAATCCAGGGGTTCGCAGGAGTGGAAAAATGTACATAGGTTTTAAATTTTGGGATGGTTTGTGCAGAAGATACAGGGAAGGTGCCTCCAGCAGGACCCACGGCTGCAATGTAGTGCTGTAGGCTTTCCTCTACTACTGCAGAGCAGTGCCTCACATAAATGCAGAAGGCACTTGAGAGGCGTGTGTCACATATTAGAGTGTTTTTGGATAATTATTTATCCCATAAAATACGGGAAGATCGTGTTTGCAGTGACTACAATGTTCTAATGCCTACTGGCTTGGCCTCAGGGATTTTCAGATGCCGAGAGAGAGGGAACAGTGAGGCAGAGGAGGAACAAAGTGCAGCCTTGTTCAAGTGCAGCTCTAATGGTTTCTCGACATCTCATGTTGTAACCTACTGGTCCTGTTTTTCATTCACAAAACAGAATTTGGCTAGGGAAGGAAAGTGAGAGCAGGCTGGCATTCAAATGTGAATACACGGAGAACAAAAAGGACGAAGGAAAAGGTTACAGTAATTGTAACTTATTCCTCTCAAAGGATTTTTCAGTCACTCCCACCACCCATCTCTTCATTTAAGTTTTCCCTCTCCCTTTTTGCCAACAACCTGCTACTCCTTCAATTACAATGGTTTTAAAATTTTGATTTTTGTCACACTTGCTTATAATAAAACCAAAGTATAGGTTATTGAGCTGGTTTTTGTTACACTTGAGTAAGAGGTGACTGAAAAAGGGCAAGTGGGCGTTGAACAGCCTTGCCAAGCAGAGGTGATCTGAAGCCTTGGCCTTATCCCTCGGTCTTTTGCTTCCTGGCTTGACCCTGTGCCACAGCCAACCCACAGCCTTCCTGGGTGTGGGGAGACTGCTGCCCCCAGGCAGGGGGCCTGAGCCAGTGGAGGTGGTGGAGTGGGTACCAGAGCAGTGGCGGCTGCTGCTGATGGATGATGAGGAGTGAGAGGGAGAAGAGGTGTGAGGTGGGCATTAGGATTTTGTTGTGGGGTCATAACCCTGCCTGTCCTCAACCAGTGATCCCAGCTGTCCCAGGCTTCCTGCTGTGCTGCCAATCCCAGCCCTGGCCCCTTGGGAGAGGGAGCCAGCCTGGACATCACAGTCTGTGCATCTGTTACCTACCTGTGGTGTCTGCAGCCATTGTGTCTCATCCCCGTCATCTGTTCTTGTTCCATCTCCCCCAGGTGGAGGCAGTTTTGGTGACTTACAGCTATTCACTGCTCAGGGCCATCAAGAGGCTGAAACACCTACTCAGGCAGTGATAGGGGTGTTGTCACCTACAGAGGATGAGCCTTTGGGAAATGGCACTTTATCTAATTAGCTTTCACCAAAGAGTGAAGAACGTGTGATTCATCTTGTGTTACGAGCGGTGAAATTGCTAAGCATTTTGCTGTCAGCATCACTAACTGAGCCTTCAGCTACCGCAGTGCTGTGGTTTAAGTGAGGCTCTGTGCTAATTTGTCTGGGTTTCTGCATCAGCTCACTCTCCTCAACTTCATCTACCTCTGCTGTTTTGTGGCAGCACTGGAATTGCCTGCATTCAGCCTGATGTTCAAGTTATTAATATGGTTACAATTATCCCAGTGGAGGGTAGCTGCAAAAGCAAACTGCTACTTGTAGTCTCTGTGTCCATATACACACTGAAATGAGTGAGGCTGCTCTTGAATGAATCTGGCTCCCTGAGACTGAAGTTTAAAGTATTTTTCCAAATGAGTTTGATTTACTTTATTTTTAAGGACAGGCAATCCTTAAGTTGCATTCAATTCCTTCCACTATGCTGGTCACATCTGAGCATATCCATAGATGAAACCTTAAGATTCTTCAACTTAGATATGAAATATGGGGCATTTTCTAAGCCAGTTTTTAGGATTTATTTGCTTGTTTTTCAGCCAAGGGAAATAGTTAAATTCAAGTGAGATTTATTATTTTATAACTTATCTATGAAGCTCTTTAATCCTTTCATTAATTCTGATGCTATGCTGAGAAATCTGCTACGTAAGAGTCACTGCAGTCCCTCACAACGAGGTGAGTTATGGCTGCGAACGCTCCCCCTTTCATTGCCAGGGAACATAGAGACCTGATGCTGTATTTGAGTGTCCTGGTTTTGGCTGGGATAGAGTTAATTTTCTTTCTAGTGGCTGGTACATTGCTGTGTTTTGAATTTATTATGAGAATGATGTTTCAATTGTTGCTCAGTAGTGCTTACGTTAAATCAAGCACTTTTTGGTTTCTCATGCTCTGTCAGTGAGGAGATGCGTGAGAAGCTGGGGGGGAGCAAGGCCAGGACAGGTGAACTGAACTGACCAAAGGGATATTCCATGCCACAGAATGTCATGTCCAGTGTATAATCTGGGGGCAGTTGGCCAGGAGGGGGAGGTTGCTGTTTGGGGATTGACTGGTAATTGGTCAGAGGGTGGTGAGCAACTGTATTGTGCATGACTTGTTTCTTTGGGATATATTCCTCTCTCTTTCCGTTTTATTACTATTATTATTATAGTAATTATTAAAATTATTATAGTTTTAATGTAATTTTATTTTGCTTAAATTATTAAACTCTTCTTACCTCAGCCTACAAGCTTTACATTTTTTCCCCCTATTCTCCTCCCCACTGGGGAGGTGGAGAGGAGGAGTGACTGAATGGCTGCATGGTACTTAGTTGACAGCTGGGGTTAAGCTTCAACACTGAGAAATAAAGCCATGACTATATTGTCCTGTGTCCTGTGCACCTGGAGAACATCAGTGCTTGCTGCCTCACCACCAGGCCCTGGCCATGTCAGGTGATGTGACGACCAGGCTTGTGCAGGACCAGTCATCCCTCAGGACAACCCTCCAGCTCAGGAAGGGTGCTGAGACTGCACACTGACAAGAACACCAAATCAGAAATGTTCCCACGTGCCTTTGCATGTGAAGAAATTGTTCAGGTCTGGGTCACCACCAGCAGCTAAATGTTGTGCTTACTGAGGCTGAACAAAATTTCAGTCTCTCTGTTGACATGCTGTGCATCCTTACTGGCCTGTGGCTGTAAGCTCGCTCTCTGCACAATCCTGCGGGCCGAGCTCATCAGACAGGAATATTTCAGGCTCTTATTTGCACATAAACCTTCTTGTCTTTCCAGGGCCATTGAACTGTGTGGGTGGCAACCCTTTAAGCTTCACCGGTGGTTGTTTCCTCTGCCCACACTGGAAATGATTAGGTGTCCCTCTGCCTCAAGATGAAGGCTCCTTACTTTGTAATTTGCCAGCCCCAGCATGACGAGAATGCAGCACACAGCTCTTGAGGCAGTGTCCCACAGCAAGGCTCAGCTGCTGAGCCCAAGAGAGAGCTCATTTGGACCAGTCTGGGGCTATTTATATACTCCTGATTGGTGTGATCAAAAATTATTTGCAGTGAAAATCTGGGGGGTTGGTCCCATCCACCTGTTGTAGAAGTGCATGGATTTTAGGCTGGTGGAGCAGTGACTTCTGTCTGTGCATGTGTGTGCCATTTTGTGTTCACTTTGATGGAGAGCATACTCAAGACACTCAAGTATCTTGGAGGAAAAAAAATCAGCAGAACACTGCTCATGTTTTTAAAAGGCTATATATAGTGAGGCACTTCAGCTGTGTCCCACTATTTGAAATGTTCAGAAACATCTCAGTCAAGAAACAAGAAAGTGACAAAATGTGGTGAAGACTATAAATTGTAAACTACAAAGCAAACCCACATCTTGCAACAAAAACTGCTTTATTCAGACAAGGAAGTGCACTTAGGCATAACTTTAAATAGCATGCATCAGAAAAACTCTCAAATTGTATATAATTTGACATAATTAAATGTAGGTATTTCATTCTACTACAATTTGCTGCCTTGCCCCTAGTGCCTACAATGTTGATATTCATCGTAGATTTGAGCAGTTTATTTCAGTGAGAGCTAACCCACACTTGCAGAGCCCAGATTATAATTATCCTACTCCAAAGTGCCAGTCATGGTTCCTCTGTTGCCCATCTGAGTGCTGTCAGAGCCAGCACCAGGCAGAGAGGCAATCACAGTGAATTGGCTGCAGATCCCTGACCAAGCTGCTGCCCATTCAGTCCTCTTGTTTTCCTTCTGGACTCCTGTTTTCAAGATTGCTCTGCTTTCCTCCTTGTTTTGCTCCTCTTGTCCCCAGCATAAAGTCAGTCTTTTGACTGTTGAAGTCTGGGGATGTCACATTTTCATGAGAATAACATTGTTTCAGGCAGTATAAATACGAGGAGAAAGTCCTGAAAACTTTTTTTTGCTCCTGTCTGTTATCTTCAAACCACTGAGAGCCCAGTGATGGCAGCTGTGAGACGAACATACGGACCATGAGACTATGTGTCTGGCTTCTCCTAGACCTGCAAACTACTGGGGTTTTGTGCAGGCTGAGATGTTAAGCATGACTCATAGAATCAGAAAATACTTTGGTTTCGAAGGGGACTTTAAAAATCATCTAGTTCAACCTCCCTGTCATATTCAACTAAATCAGGTTACTCAGGGCTCTATCCAACTCAACCTTTAACAATTCCAGGGATGGGACATCTACCACCTCTCTGGGGAAACCTATTCCAGTGCCTCACCACCCTTGCAGTAAAGAATTTCTTCACAGTATCTAATCTAATCCTACTGTCCCTCTGTTGGAAGCCATTCCCACCTTATCCTATCACTACATGGCCTCATAAAAAGTGCCTCTCCATCTTTCTTGTAGTCTCCCTTTAGGTACTGGAACACTGCAATAAGGTATCCCCAGAGCCTTCTCTTCTTCAGGCTGAACAACCCCATCTCTCTCAGACTGTCTTCGTAGGACAGGTGCTCCAGTCCTGTGAGTATCTTCGTGGCCCTCCTCTGGACTCATTCCGAGTGGTCCATGTCTTTCCTGTGGTAAGGACCCCAGAGCTGGATGCAGTACTCCAGGTGAGGTCTCACAAGAGTGGGGTAGGGGGACAGGGAGAGAATCACCTCCCTCAGCCTGCTGGTCACTGTTGCTTTTGATGCAACTCGGGTTACTGTTGTCTCTCTGGCTTGCAAGCACACATGGAAATAAAATGGCCAATGGCATGCCACAGGAGCACAGGGGCCCCAGCTCTGTCACACACCAGGGAAGATCTTCCAGCCCATGAAAGAGTGCAAACCTCCAGGAAAGTGGTGGTGGTGTGCTCAGGGACTTGAAGGGCCATAACCGGGGTTGTGCTGGTTTGGGCTCAGGTAGAAATAATTGTCTTCAATTATAGCTAGTAGCTAGTATGGGACTCTGGTTTGCATTTGTGCTGAACACACAACGATGTGTGATGCATGATCACACAGTGATGATAATATTGAGATGTTTTTGTTATTGCTGAGCAGGGCTTACACAGAGCCAAGGCCGCCTTTGCTTTTCATACTGCCATGCTAAGTTGGGGGTGCATGAGAGGTTGGGAGGAAACAGAGCCACAACAGGTGACCCAAACTGGCCAAAGGGATATTCCAGACCATATGTCAGAGTCTGGTGCTGAGCAAGCAGGTTATGCCAGACCATGGTGCCAGGAGCAGGAACAGCTCTGCTTTGCCACAGAGCTGGAAAAAGAAGGCTGTAATCCAGTTCAAACTGCAATCCCTGTATTATGTTTGAATGCAATTCCACTGGAATGAGCAGGATGAGATCCTTACCTATTCCCTCAGCCAGTGGTCCTTTCAGGGGGAAGCACAGGTACACCAGGGAAGAGCTGAAGAGCTTCTACCTCATCACTGGCAGCACCATCACCTTCAAAACTACCTCATCACTTGCATTTCTAGTTGAAGCTTACTATGGTATTGTCAGTAAACACTGTATGTCAATAGAGGTCTGTATTGTATATACTCATCCTGTTATTTACTATTAGACTGACTATATTTTTTTGCTGGGATGGAATCTGAACATATTACCAAGGTTCAGCTTAATTCCTTTGCTTTCCCTTCTCTTGCTTATTATGTCATTGTTGGAAGGGAAAAAATGACCAAAAGTCATCTCCAGTGATTCTTGTGGAGAACATCTAAAACTCTAGCCAACAATGTACTAAATTAGTTCTTTGATGTGGACTTGACACACAGATCTATGTTTAAGAAGGAAAATTTTTTAATTTCTGTCATATCAGCCCTCCCAACCATTTTTTCATTATCATAGGGTTTTTTTTCTTTTTGTCGTCTTCCTTTTGCTTGTGTAAGAAAATACACCTGAGAGAAAAGTACTAAGTTTCTGCCAGTGTGCTATATGCCAAAGTTTGACCCAGGTAAACATTGGAAGAGAGGGATTATGCTTTACTTTGCTTACTGGGGTTTGGTTTTCGCTCCAGAGACTTAAGGCAGGGCTTGTAGCAATGGTAGCTAAAAATACTTCCATGCAGATGTAAGATTTCCAATTTGACAAAGTTTCTTTAACAGAAAAACCTGTTTAAACAAAGTCCTTGATTTATTTTTTTGTCACCTCTGCATCTCAGACTTGGCTGCCCGCAACCTGAAGCACAGGTATAGCTAAAGATGATGAAAAACATGCCCCAAAGTATGATGGGGGTTAGCTTGTGTATTTAGCTTTTCCCTAACCAACACTGGCTGGGCTTTCAGGGAGGGATTACCACATCCATACATTTCTATTTTTACATCCTGCATCAAACATGTTATTACCACTGAACTGAGTAGCCTGCTGAGAAGTGAAACTTCAGGCATTGCCTCTCACACACCAGAGGAAACCAGTGCCACCGGCCCAGCCAAGGGGGTTTGCAGCGTGTTGGCTCTGGAAGCAGTGGTGGGGATGGTAGAGAACCTGATGAGGATGTTCAACCAAGGGAGCCTCAGTCTTCCCCTGCTCCCGCTGATGCTCTTGGGGCAGGAAGGGTTCCAGTGTGGAAATCAGAGCTGTTTCCTTTTTTCCATGTCCTCAAGGGCAAGCCATAAACCGGCACCTGGACCCAAACCTACTGGCGCTTTCAGGGCTTTGCAAAGAGAAATACTTTTATTGAGTGTTTTGTAAGTTCTCTGTTTTGCAAGGAGATATAGGTCAGTGGTTTGACTGCACACTTCAGCTACCAGAATTAAAGTCACAAGAGCAGTACTGAGCTTCCAAAATAATAATCATAATTAAAAAGCCCAAAATTCTTCCTTTTGCATGAACATGCTGAAAGGTACAGGAAATCCATGGATAGATGGATTTTTCTTTTTGGCAGATTTTGTAAGATTAATACATTAGCCGAAAAGCCCTTTTGCAAGCAGTATTTCTACCAAGCATTCCCTTCCGAAGCTTGCAAAATATCTGAAAGTATTAAAAAAATCCTTGTTCAGCACCTATATGGCTTCCAACTGGAATAAAGTCAGTCATGTGGCAGATATGATTGGCCTGAGCTTTTGAGGTGTTTTGGGGGTGTTTATATATTTAAAGTTTTCTAAATCAGACCCCTGTGCCAGAAACATGTAGCAACCTTTTAACGTTGAAATTTTTTTAAGTACTATTTTTCACTTTGTTCTCCCACAGTCCCGCTTTGCATTTTGATACAAACTGAGAAATCAATAAATGAAAGGTAAAACTGGTGTTCCAGACATGATCCTTACTTCAAGTGTTTGCTGGGTGAGCTGTCCTGTACAAAACATACCGGGTTGAGCTCTTTAGACCTTTTTTGGGCAAAATTGTTTGTGTGGAAGTGTGGTGCGAGTTAACAAGAAAACAACAGTCAGTCCCAGAGGAGCGTCTTCTGCAGTGGAGAGCGCTGTGGCCAGGCCAGAGGCACATATGGTGACTGCAGTAATAGTAACTGGGAATGTCTTGGTTACATGCCTAATTTGTGGAGGCTAGTGATAAGTGGCCTGCCTCAGGGATCAGTACTGGGACCAGCGCTGTTTAAATCTTTGTCAGGGACACAGACAGTGGGATTGAGTGCGCACTCAGCAAGTTTGCTGGCAACACCAAGCTGTGAGGTGCAGTTGACATGCTAGTGGGAAGGGATGCCACCTAGTGAACCTCACGAACTTCAGTAAGGTCAAGTGCAAGGTTCTGCGCATGTGTAGGGACATAAATACAGTCTGGGCAGAGAATGCATTGAGAGCACTCTGATGAAAAGGACTTGGGGATGTTGACTAACAAGAATCATAAAATTGTTACTGTTGGAAAAGACCTCTAAGATCACTGAGTCCGACCATTAACCTAACACCAACATGTTAGCACTAAAACATATCCCCAGGTGCCACATCCACACATTATTTGAGCACTTTCAGGGATGATGGTTCCACTGCTTCCCTGGGCAACTTGTTCCAATGTCTGGACACTCTTTTGGGGAAGAAATTTCTGCTAATATCCAACCTAGATCTCCCCTGGCACAACTTGAGGCCATTTCCTCTTGTCTATTGCTTGTTACTTGGGAGTGGAGACCAAGCCTCACCCGGATACTGCCTCCTTTCAGGTATTTGTAGAGAATGGTAAGGTCTCCTGAGCCTCTTTTTCTCCAGGCTCAGCACCCTCAACTCCCTCAGCCACTCCTTGTAATAAAATACTTGTGCACCAGACCCTTCACCAGCTTTGTTTCCCTTCTCTGGACACACTTCAGCACCTCAATGTCCTTCTTGTAGTGAAGGGCCCAAATCTAAACACTGGATTCGAGGTGCAGCCTCACCACTGCTGAATACAGGAGAATGATCTGGTCCTGCTGGAGTACTACATCCAGCTCTGGGAACCCCAATATAAGAAACACATGGACTTGCTGGAGTGAGTCCAGAGGAAGGCCATGAAAATACTCATAGTACCTGTCCTGTGAAGAGAGTCTGAGAGAGATAGGATTGTTCTGACTGGAGGCTTTATGGATTGCAGCCTTCCAGTACCTAAAGGGAGACTACAAGAAAGATGGGGAGGGACTTTTTAAAAGGGCATGTAGTGATAGGACAAAGTAGGAATGGCTTCCAACAGAAAGGCAATAGGTTTAGATTAGATATCATGAAGAAATTCTTTATTGTGAGGGTGGTGAGGCACTGGAACAGGTTTCTCCAGAGAGGGGGTAGATGCCCCATCCCTGGAATTGTTCAAGGCCAGGTTGACTGGGGCCCTGAGCAATCTGATCTAGTGGAAGGTGTCCTTGTCCGTGGCAGGGGAGTTAGAACTAGATGATCTTCAAGGTCCCTTCCAAACCAAGCCATTCTATGATTCAGTATTTAATTCCAGTTTGGTCTTCAACCAGCAAGAAAAACTTGGCTCTATATAAAGGGATAGTGGCTACCAGTGAGGGTAGATGAGGAAGCTTCAGAGATGGGAGATTGTGTATGAGCCAAACATGGATGCTGACAGAGACTCAAGAAATTGGACTGCAGAGCCTGGGCCAACCATGAACCATAATGCCTTGGCAGTGGTCTCCTCCCATTAGCAGTATTTTCAGAGAGCCTGGGGAAGATTATATTGCCTGGGAGATGTCAGAAGAAACAGGAAAAACAGAACTGCAACTCTATGTCAACAGAGAATTTAGTGTAACACACCGTCCCCAAACCAGCCAAGCTGCATTAAGGCAACAGGAGAAATTAGACAAACACGATGACAATCACCTCTTTTTTGTGTGTGCTAAGGGGTGCCTCAGACAGCAGCACTGGGATGACGTCAGCTTTTGGCAGGAGCCCTGGATGTGCAGGTGAGCAGATACCTTGCAGCACCTACTTGTGGCATGCAGGTGAAAAGTGCCAAGCAGCATCTGACATGGGAGGAAGACGTGGATAAGTCTTGTTTGGTTTTCAGCGGAGGAGAAAAGCAAGTGCAACTCAACAAGAGGCAGTTAAGGTCAGTAGTGCTGAGGAATTTCATTTCCTTGGTGAGCCCATATTAGTATGGCAACAATGGAAATGCCAGAGGAAACATAAAGGATAGAAGATGGTAAAAACCCTTCAAACTGTAAAACATTGAAGCAGTGACATACTGTGCTTTCTGGTGGAAATAAATATGGATGGTAAGAGTTAAAATAATTCACTTATTGTCATAATGTTGACAGGGGATAAGAGAGGACATTTGGGGTTAGGGGTCTGGAAATATCTGAGAGAACTGGATCACAGCCAGTAAGCTATGGTAGGAAAACTGGTTAGATCAGGAAGATAGTGAAGTGGAAAGCTGGCACGGTCTTAAGGCCAGCAGGAGTCAAGAAAATGTTTGGAAAGACAGGTCAAGGATAATCAAGAGCACTGTGTCAACTAAACATTAGTAAAGACCTAAACGAGCTGAAGATCAGCTGGAAAGAAGTAGAAGAAAGGACCAATGTCTGTGCTTTTGGAGAAATCGTCTGCTGGGTATATGAGTCATGGAGACAAAAACCAGATAGAAACGAGAACTGGGCAGACACAGTTAGGCCTGCTGTGTCTGGGAATGAACCACTGATTTATTTTGCATGTACTGTATTGTTGACTCCTTCCACATTTGAATTTAAGAACAGGGCTTTTTACATCCAGAAAAATGAGTAACACTTGTGAGTTTAATTCATATGGCTTGTATCACTGCTTCTGTGAATCTGGTGGCCAGCAATTTTAAGTATACGTGGGAACTTCAAGCTGTTCCCTTGCTTTCATTTCATCTATTTACTATACTTATGGTAAGACACTGGAAGTGGTGGTGAGCGTAGCAAAACCAGGTTGTTTTTGCTAGATCCTGCTGCTTTCAGCTCCAGCTACTTTCCTTTCCCATGAAGCCACTGACTGCTGCATGCTGCCATGCAGAGAATAATGTCCCAGGGCAATAGCTGGAGAGGTGACAGCTGTCACACACTCATAGGCCAGATGTGTGCCCATGGCTGCATCTGTATCTGTAACAGAATGGCATGCAGCAAATTATGGATTGTGTTTTTTTACTATGTGCTCGGAGCCTGGCTGAGGAAAAGCTTTTTCTGTCCCATTCCTGAAAGTTTGGGGAAAAATTTCTGAGGGCCTTTTACAGGGTGTTACTGAAGGCCACCATGACACAGTAATTTAAGTATGTGACACAGACTGTTTCTCAGTCAGTAACAGCTTCATAGTTCCGTCTGGAATGGGATGCTAGCACAACTGTTGTATCTGGGGTTTTCCATTGCTTCTGATGCTCATTGACTCGCAAGGAAAAGTTTCTGATATGCTAGTTTTTCCTTCTGTTTGTGTAGGTAGTGGCATATTTCATATTGTGATTGAAATGTTTAGTAACATCAAAAACCACAGTAAGCCTGCAGTACACCCGGGGAAACCAGTGGAAGAAGAAGCAGTGATGGTGATCTGCCTGAGTTCAGTTTCTACAGCTCAAGTTGACAAATTCAGGATTTCCCTCAGCAGACAGAACAGAAACTCTTCCCCAAATTTCTTTTACCTACAGAAAGAGTTCAGGTCTGTTTTTTTCCCTAAATGAAACTTTGATGAAGTCAGTCATGAGATGCTCTTGTTTGCTGCAGTCCCAGAAATAAAAGATCCTTCACAGATCATTTCAAGCAGTTCAGCTGAACAGAAGTTTGGCTGTTCACTAGAGGAGGTAGTTTCCTTTTCCATTGTCATTCCAAAGCAATGTTAGGAACGTGGTCAAGAAATGGTATGACATAAAACTTGGACTGACTTCAAAATAAGTTCTAAATTTGTTTTCTGCATAATTTACTCCGCTGAAACCTAGACCTCTTTTTTCTAAAATGCTGATGGCATTTTGGAGACCACAATACATCTCTTCATAAGTGCAGTGAGCATATGACCCACACCTTTCCAGAGTTTGTCCTGTCACTTCCTTGTGTAAATCCCACCAGAGATGCCTGTAGCTCACCAAAGAACTCCATTTTGGTTACATTTCCATAATTATACAAGAGGCACAGGATATGTCTCTCTCCAAACATGCTTATTTTTCTCCATATCAAAGACACTTGTTTCCTTGTTCAGATCAAAGACACTTCTCAGTGTTAGAAGTTTCTTTCAGGAAGCCAAATAATTACAGTGTGCTTGCTTGATACCTCTATCAAGCCATACCTCAGTACACACATTACTTTTTACTTTCTGCTCCTTTGTATTTATGCTTGTTTTCTTACAACCCCAGAAGAACAGTAAGGCTGCTACCAGACACTACAGTAGCTTTGGTACTCCTGTTGTTATACAACCTTTTTCTTAAATTTTTTAAAGCTTTTTTATGCTTGTGTGCATATTCCAGAAGGATATGACAGGTATGTAAAACTGGAATATGAGCTGAATTATACTAATGATAAAAAAAAAAAAAGTCTAATTGCCCAGCCAGGTGGACGCAGCACGGATGGGAGCTCCAGGGAATTGTTTCTTACTGTACTTGGATGTACTCCTTGTAGTAATTGCCTCTGTGCCCGAGACTGCATTTCAGAAGCATAAGATTATCTTTTGCTATTTTTTAATTAGTCAGAAAGCTCTGATAACAAAGATTAAGAAAAAACCCAAAAGCAAGTCTTGGCTGTCCTGTCTCCTACAGTGAATCTGTTCCAAGTATAAAGAGACACCAGCACCTGCAAGCAAAAGCGTCAGACTTGGGGGAGTCAGGTTTAAGCCTTTTCACTATTTTGGGCTATTTTTTATTTATAGGCAAGGCAGATAAGCCTTTCTGTAGTCATTTTTCACAAAAGACCCTTGTGGATTAAGCCCAAAAGATTAGGTAGGGATGAAGTTGAGTATGTTGATCACTGGACTGCTAAACATAAAAGAAGTAGAGGGGCGTGAGGCACGTCTGACTCTTGTGCTTCTCGAGCAGTCCCAGCAACTGAACCTGGCAGCAGGAGAGCTGCAGCTGCAGACAAAATGTGAGCTGAAAAGATCTAGTCAAATTTAGGATGAGAAAGACATCTTCCCAGTAGAGATGGGAAGCATGTGTGAAAACACATGTGAAAATCACAGGGAAAAAAAGTAACTATTTAGGTTAAATCGCAATGTTAATAGTAGGTAAAAAACTGGTGACGGTGAAAATTAGGTCAGAAGTGAGAAATTGTCCAGTTACTCAAGGAACGGGATCTGACAGGAGCTTTCTAACAAAAGGGAGTGGTGAGGAGTTAGGATGGCTACAGAAAGACCTTGCTATGTTTATGTGACAGTGGGGATGAGCCTCCACGTTCCTCAGATGTCCTTGAGCCCTTCCAGTGCAGTGAAATGACTCCTGCTGTGCCATGTACTGCAGTCCTTGTGGGACACTGGAAGGGCAGTTGCTGCTTCCTGTACACCCTGAACCTCCCCAGGTATTGTAAAATCATCTGGCCCCAGGCTGTGCATTTTGCTGGATCCATGTTACATTTCATAGAATCACAGAATCAATTAGGTTGGAAAAGACCTCTGAGGTCATCGAGTCCAACCTATGACCTAACACTACCATGTCAACTAGACCACTAAGTGCCACTTCCAGTCTTCCCTCAAATACTTTCAGGGATAGTGACTCCACCACGTCCCTGAGAAGTGCATTCTAATGTCTGATCATCCTTTCTGTGAATAAATGCTTCCTAATGTCCAACCTAAACCTCCACATCACAGCATTTCACTATGCTGGGCAGCACAATGCCTGAGTCCTTTCATGGCCCTATCCTTTGGTCTCTGTAGTGCCATTCCCCACTTGCTGTAAAGCAGAGCTGTTACAGCCAGGCTGCTTAGTAGAGATGCTGGGAAGATTAATGTATGAAAGATGGTGAGGTGCTTGGATGCTGCAGTCATAAAAGTCATGTGAGCACATAAGGCAAGCAAGCTGAGATTTCAGAAACGTGGAAAGAAACTCTACTGAAAGCCAATCGCACCTTTATTCCTGTTTCCATGTGAAACTTCTGAAAATCATTTCCTCTGATGGCAAAGAAAATGCATTTGTTTGCAACTGCTCCTCTGAAACTTCAGTGGGAGGAAGAGACGACATGGTCTGTGGTTGGTATGCACCCTCTGAGCAGTGCTCCTACCTTTCTATAATCCGCTGCTGTATACTCCAGACCCTCACTTTGTTCTTCAACATCCAACCACTTCTGCTCAGATTGTCATTCATCCATGGCTTTACAGAACTCCTTGCAGTCTTGCTTAGAAAGCTGGTGCCTGTTAAAAAAGCCCTGGTTTCTGTCCTCTGACTTTTGGGGAGAGATTTTTAAAGCCTGTTCCCATTGTCAGTGCAAGCAGCTGAAGCTAAAATTATTATCCTCCAGATGTTCCCTCCCTTTGGCTGGTGGTCAGTTCCACAGTAATCAGCTGGTCTAAGTTTATCTGTACAAATGTATACTTTCCTGTAAACAGGAAGGAAAAGTGACATGGTGTTTGTGTAGTCTGGATATTGTCTGCAGGACTCTTGAGGACTATTAAAGAGTCATGGACAGGTAGGAGTCTGTCTAAGGACAATTACTTCAACCTGGCGATGGTTTTCAGGATGTCACGTGTTCTGTCAAACAGTTATGTGGAGATTGCACTGATCACAATTTGTATTCAGTGGTAGTTAGGATATACCAGGAAAGGAAAGCAAAGGATCAAAGCCGAATCATTCCTGAATGAAAAGCAGAGCAAACTACCTGAGATGAGTTTTCAGTCAGCTGAAATGGGCAGCACCATGCTGCAGCTCTCCTGTCACTGAGGTGTGAGATGAACAAGCCTAGAAAGGATACCTCTTCCCCTTGGAAGAACACCCAGCCTCTTGGGCTTTCTGCTTAAGTTTTCCTCTGAGAGCTAGTTAATGATTTTCACCTCAGTTCTGATAGAAGAAAGATAGCCAACTTGTGTGGCTTCGATTCCTGACTCATTTATCTCTGCGTGTCTTGCATCGGTGGCTTTCCTGAGGTAATTTCTCAAAGAATAGGTTCTACAGTGCTCTGAGTGTTACCCAGCACAGCTCTGAGGAATAAATAGGCATGGAGGGTCTGGTCAATATAACAACTACAAAAAGACCAATTACCTCCCAGTCAGCAGCCTAATCAGCTTTATCACAGCTCATGCATTATCAGCACTTGCTTTTGATCAAGACACATTTGGGCTTGGGGTTTGCTGCTGCAATTTTTCTGCTTAATTCAGTTACTTATCTGATCACTTCTGAGACAAGTACCTATAGATTAAATTTCCATTTAATTTGTATTGGACGTGAGCAAAAGAATCATCTTTTCCTCATTTCCTCAGATTGCAGCAGCAATATGAAATGTGTATTTATTTGCACAGACATCAGTATATGTCATTCCTTCCTGTTGAGGACTTTCAAATGCAAGAACAAGTTACCCTGTTGCCCCATGGACAGCAGTTGTCTGCTGAGAAATACAAGAGCCCTTCTCACTCCCCCTGCAATGACACACACTTCTCCCAAAGCCTTAACTTGGATCCCACAACTCTGCTGAGCTATTTTATTGCAACTGTGTCAGATATAACATAGACACGCAGTCTGGAGTGACAGAGACCAGTGGACAGATTTTATTCTCCACAGAGCAAACCAGCAAAATAATGGGTCCCCTGAAGGAGCTGCAGGCTCATATTTCAATAAAACTCCATAAAATGAGTAGTTTATGAATACCCAGAAAGTAAGTCACATGGAGCTGCAAAAAATAAGCTGCAGAAGATGCAAACTGCTCTCAGGCATCTCCAACTTCTTTTCCTCCCAGTGCATTTTACAGCAGAAGACCTTTTTGCTTCCTTCTGAGGATACTTTGGACTGATATTTGGAGGAGAGAGCTAATAGGTTGTACTTGATTCCCTTGATCAGCTTCTTGCAGACTCTGAACTGGGTTGCAAGAACAACAAAGATATTTTTTTTTAAGTCAAAATGTCAATAGTGCCTCATTAACTATGTTTAGATAGTTGTGAGACCCAAGACTAATGGCATGATGTATCTCATTGTCTTGGTTGTGTCATTGGTGGGAATGATTTTTATAACCATTAAGGACATTGTTGTATACACACCATAACTGTGGTAAAGAAATGCTTAAGGAATTTGTAAAAATGACAGAAGATATAAAAAACAAGTTTAAAGAGCTAGTTCTTCACTGACTGTCCTCAATTGCATTTCTGGATCCCATCCTGCTTTTTGTAAGCTGTATGAAAACAAACAAGGCAAACAAGAGCACTGGTTTTAGCTATAAAAAGCATCAATATCAGTTTTTGATATTGTGATAGGTTTAGTCTAGGCCTTCCTGGCAACCAGCTCATAACCAAGGACGTGGCCATGTTCCCAGTATCCCATACAATTTTTACATAAACCAGGGTATAAATAAGAAGGGAGAGAAGCCTCTTCCTTTCTTCTCTTCCGATGGATCTGAAGGTGCAGGGTCTCTGCTGTTGGTTCTGCCCATGTGGAGGAGTGAGGCCAAGTGAGGCCTTGGAAGGTGAAGAGTGCCGGCGGTCGTTTGGTGCAGTTCTGCTATCTCAAGGCAAGTAGTAAGATTTGCTTTTATTAATTCTTTATTGAGCTGTGCTGGGGTTTTGATTGCGCATATCTGCTTTAGGGTTTTTTTTTTGTCCCTTTTTCCCCTTTCCCTTTCCTTTCGGGTGGTGTTTGGAGTCCCTTTGCTGTGTACATAGTATTTTAATTGTATGTAACTGTGATATATGTGAAAATATCCTTAGCTCTTGGTTGCCCAACACATTCCCGTCTTCACTGACATCTCCTTCTTACCCAAGGTTCCTACCCTTGCCTTCTCATCTCTCTCTCCAGAACTTCTGGTGCTTAGCTAAACCCTTCCCACAGTTATGTTTGTGAGAGTCTGTTGCTCTGGCCCCTTCCCTGGCCCTGAAATAACACCTGAGAAGCTGGTCTGTGCGGACATGCTAAAAATCCCATGTAGAGGGCTTTTTTCAGTAGGTTTTTTTATTCCTCTGAGAGGGTTTGCAAGCCTCATTTTAACTTGGCCTCAGGTAAACTCCAGAGCTGTAGGCAGGATTTGGCATGGTTGAACATAATACTTTTCTCCTACTTTCAGCCCTCACCATTTCTATGGTAAGTTGCTTGTCTGTCTATTTTAGTTCATGTTTAATATAGAGTATACTTAAGAAATGTGCAAGAGCACCAAGCTGTAAAATAGTCCTTAAGTGAGTCATGAGGCCCAAATAGCTCTGCTGACAAAACAGGAGCAGTTCCCAGGCCTTAAACTCTCTATGGCCACCCACATTTCTTGTGCACCACCAGTGCCTACCAACCTCTCAGAGAAGTGGAGCTACTGGGAAGTCCTATTGTGTGAGGTGTGTTAGGTCATAGCCATGACCTCACCTTGTTTCATATGACCCTTATGATTTAAGGGATATTACACATTACTAAATTCTTTTGTATGTGGAAGGAGTTTATGATCCACTCCTATTCTCTGAAGAACTGGAGTCACAAGTGCACATTGCTGGATCATGTCCAGCTTTAATCCCTCAGTACCCCAATTCCTTCTCAGCAGAGCTGCTCTCAATTCCTTCACCCCCAAGCCTGTATTTATACTGGAGGTTGCCCTGACTGAGGTGTAGCACCTTGCACTTGGCCTTGCTGAACCTCATGAGATTTACATGGGCCCACTTTTCAAGCTTGTCTGGGTCTCACTGGATGGCATCCTGTCCTTCTGGTGTGCCAACCGCATCACTCAGCTTGGTGTCACCTGCGAATTTGCTGAGGGTGCATTCAGCCCCTTCATCTATGTTATTAATGAAGATATTAAATAACAGTGTTCCCAGTATGGACCCCTAAGGGATATCTCTTGCCGCTGATGTCCGTCTGGAGTGGGAAGAGATGTTGCCAGTGAACACTGAGGCAAAACAGTTGTTGAGTATATTGGTCTTCTCCTCATCCATAGCTGCCAGTTTGGCAGCCTTGTTTGTCAGGGGTAGTATGTTTTCTTTGACCTTCCTTTTCTGGTTAACACATAGAACTGCTTAACTGTAGAAGTCATTCTTCTTGTTCTTTGTGTCACTTGCCAGGTTCAGCTCCAACTGCCCCTTGACCTTCCTCACCCCATCACTACACAACCAGGAAACTTCCTTATACTATTCCCAAGTTACATGTCCCTGCTTCCCCTGCCTGTGCATTTCCTTCTCAACTGAGCCATGCCAATCTTTTGCCTTCCTTGCCTGATTTCTTACAACTGGGGATTGAGAACTCTTCTGCTCTGTGGAAAGCATTCTTGAAGATCTGCCAGCTCTATTCTGGTCCCTTATTGGCAAGGGCAGTTTCCCTGGGGAGCTTTTGACTAACACCTTGCAGAGCTGGAGTTTTACTTTCCTAAAATTCAGAGCCCTGACTTTACTCTTTGCCTGACCCATATTCCTCATGACTGCAAACTCCACCAGTGCATGATCACTGCAGCCCAGCTGCCTCAAATCTTAACATCCCTGATTAGTTCACTCATGTTGGTGACCAATAGCATTACATCCCATCTGGTAGGGCTGCCCATTACTTGGCTCAAGAATTTATCATCCATATATTCCAGGATTCTCCTGGATTGCTTACAGCTCACTGTGCTACTTCTCCAGCATACACTGGGGTGGTTGAAGTCCCCCAGCAGGAATGAGAGCCTAGTTTCTTGCAGGTTTATCTAAAATCAAGGCATGTATTTTTTCAAATAATTAAAATCTAAAGTTTATAATTAACTCTGTAGAAACAGGTGTATAACTGTTATTGTCTAAAAATACAGTTTAGATATCATTCTTATTTAAAAAAATTGGAAAATATATAGCTAAATGAAGAGTTGCAAAACATTATTTATTCTGAAAGCAATTTTTCCTGACATTTATACATGTTCCTGTAATTTATTATTGAGCTGTGGCAGTTTAAAAGATTGTACTCTTATGGTAATAAAAGATACTTAATCTTCTGTTGACAGATATTATCAGAAAATAATACTGACACAGTTATGATTGAACTAGCTCCAGGTTCAAGTTGTTGAAGAAATATCAAGTATATGTTATATATCAAGTATCTTGTTTTCCTTTCCTTTTCCTAAGCTGTCCACTATCCATCAGACTTCATGATGATGTTACATAAATTATATTAAAGGTCGTAATGGCATTGTAA
>NW_020956615.1:0-20565 GCF_003031625.1 Empidonax traillii
GCTTTTTTTTTTTTTTTTTTTCCTAAGAAAATAATCAAATAAAATAAATCGGTTCTGTTCATCTCAAAAGAGACATTAGTGCTAATGACAGTTTGCAGGATGCTCTCTTCTAGGACTGGGCCTGAATTCACACCAGATAGCAGCATCTTTTTGGTCACATTAAGATAAATAAAGCAGTATCACTAGAGCTCTTAAGATTCCAGGGGTTTGACCGGGAGAGTTGAGGGGGAATGGATAACATGTCTGACATACAAGGAATTTAATCAAAGTTCTTTATATTCAGAATTTCCATGCTGAAACATACAGGTTTTCAGAAAAATATTAGATCCAGTGTATTTGTTCTCAGAGGCAAGCTACAATGCATCACCCTCCTTGTGAGATCCTGTTAGTCAGATCTCAGTGCATCTGTGTTTTCTTTCTGATCATCTTTGTCTTTCCCTGTTTTTTTTTCTCAACTGACAGTTCTGTCCACCAATTTGGTAATTACTGTCTTTCATTTTAAGTGATGGGCTAAGGGCCAGTACTTAAGGTCAGGGCCATGAACATCTGACTTCCCTTGAGGGTAGAACTGGATGAGTAGGAAGAATATTGATTCACTGAGTAGATCAACCGAAAAGAAGGAAATTTTTCAAATGCTTTTGACCTAATAGTGTTCAGCCTTCTCTACTTGAGGCAAGTTAATGAAGGGGTAAATCAAATATTGTATGAATCATGCATCAAAATACGAAATGAGAAACATTGAAAAAGCAGCCCAGAGGCTGCTGATAGCTGGGAGTGTGTAATAGACAGGGTTTAGACTAGAGTTACTGAAAATTTCTGGATTTATAACAAATGCAGAAATGAGTGAATTTGACCCCTGAGAGTGAAAACTGATTCACGTCTGTGGCTTCTTCGGTGGACTAGCATCTTTAATAGGAGCACAGAAGCAAAAGAAGGATTCAATCTTTTACCTAAAATTGCATGATGTAATTAGCAAAATGGGAGAATTTGTAACTTATTCTTCCCTCAAATTGTATCTTTTAATTTATGAAAAAATCATCCTGGTTCAATTCCAGTTATTTCTTCCTTTCCCCCATATGTGTAACCCTGAGCAATTATACTTTTTATTATTGGGTAATAGCATTAGTTACAGAACATTAAAAACTTCTCAAGCTTCTCACAGAGCACTGCATATCATGAAAAGAAAAGCCTCCCTGCTCCTTAAAACAGAAAGCCGAAGATGTTTCCATCATGGCTTGTATGACTAGCATTTAAGAAGGCTCTGAGTTCAAGCGCCTGTCTCCCATTTGGTGGAAATCCCAGTCTGCAATCTGATGGTGTTTGATAATCAAAACCCCTTAAATTCTCTATTTTGTGTCCCTGGTCTGAATGAATGATGTGGAAATGTCAAAGCAGCTTTTTGGGTGATGATCAGCAGTAGAGAGAGAAGCAAAATGCTGATCCAAAAAGACCTTTAGATGTCTTGGCTGAGTTTAACTTTCTTGGCAAATCTTAGCTACAATTAACAGAAACAGCCTGCCCTGCAGAAGGAGAAAAGTGCCATGCAAGAAATCTCCTAATCTTCTGGGTTATAGACTGTGATACTTTTATCCTTGAACATGAATAATTTATGCTCAGGAAGTTGGTTTCACTTTGACAGACAAGCATTTGTTGAAAATCTCAGCATTGGTCTTTCAGAGCTATCCATGTGCTTCCTGTTGCCCTTTTAGATAAGACATGGAAGGAAAATGGAGAAAAGCTCAGCCTTTTTTTGTAAGGGACTCTAACGGAAATGCTTCTACCTTCTTTTATTTTATTTTGTTTTAAACTCTGTTAGGAAGCTCATGGAATGCTGCTGACTAGCAGAATGTTGTTGTCCACACTTAACCACTTCAAGATAGGTGAGCAAAAAAGTGCTAGCCTGGAAGGGTTAGAAATAAACACTGGTCTTGTTCATTGCATACACTCAGTGGTTTTATCATTTATGGTTTTATTTCTCAGCATTTCTTTATCTTTGTTGGCTGTTGTCTCTTTCTTACAGTTGTAGAACACCGAGTTTTTAATGAGCTCATGTGGAACAGGCAGAGGGGTCCAAGGCCAAACCTTAGCCTTCAGCTTGGGTAGAAAGGGGAATAATTAAATGCTGAAAAGGTGAAGCAGTCAGGTGCACTGAAAATAAGGGCAAACGGTTAATGAACTAAAGTGAGGGCAGTTTTGACAAACCTCTCTAGAAGATTCTGAGAGTCAAGGCCACTTTCCAGTGTGGCATGGCTGTGCTTTTACACACCACAGACTGAGGGTAATGCTCAAAAAATCATGAGCGAGGCTATATTGAGTTTTCTTTGTCAGCTCAGGTCAGATGGTGCATGGAGAGAAAGGGAGCCCTTACCTTTAAAGGAAATGTATGAAATGCTGGGTTTCTGCCTCAGAGGCAGAGGAGTTAGCGAGTTTTGTAGTTTATTTCACTCATGCTCCTGGAGGATGTGACACATAAATATTTTAACGCTGAATGGCTTCTTCTATATGGCTGGACACTACAGGAGACAGTTAAACCATGGTTAGGGTGGAATTTTCAGTAGCTGTGTGTAGGAGAAAACAGAAGTGGGCTGTGACACAAAAGCTGTTTGAGATAACATTTCCCAAATTATATCAGATTTGGGGTCTTAGTCAATAAATAGCTAAAGGGCAGGGCTGCCATTCAGAGGCCTAGAGAGGCTGGAGGAGTGAGCCAACAGCAAACTGACAAAACTGAGTGAGGGCAAGTGTGCAATTCTGAGCCTGGGGTGAAATAAACCCCTGCAGCAGTGTGGGCTGGGAACAGACTGAATGGGAGGGCAGGTCAGCAGAGGAGCACCTTGGGGGTCTTGGTAAACAGTGAGCTGAAGGTAAACCAGCCATGTGCCTGGCATGGTGATGAGGATGGCTCACAGCATCCCTCAGGATGAGGGATAATCTGCTGCCTGGGATGCTGAGCCATCAAGGGAAAGAGGAGCTGTTATAGGAGGAATCAGGCACTTGAATTAAGAGAATCAATCAGTAGTTGGTAACTGGCCATGGTAGACACCTGGCAACATGACTGTATACAGCTGTGACCCCCTTGCGTGTGGATATGCAGAGATGGACCCCTACGGTGGCATTTACATGGTTTGTGTGAAAAGCAGGAGTTTCAACAGAAATCTGAATTCAGGTGCAGTCATTCCTCATTGACTGATGTGTGTATGGGGAGTCAAAGGTGCACCAGAGCAAAGCTAGCCCCTTGGCTGCATTCTGGCAGTTTTAGGACCACAGACTGAGCATGACGATGCTGTGAGGCTGGAGATTTGGCTTTGTGGAAGTGAGTTCAACTCTATCACCTCTCCTCATTCCTCAGTGATGAGCAGTGACACAGCCATGGTTTTGCCTTGGTTCTGGACATTAGGTTTGTGACTGTTGTGGTCTAAGCTTCCTTTGCCTGCCCTTAGATGAAAGACATGAGAATGATTCTTGTTCTAAAATTAAATAGCTTTGTTCCATTGACAGCGAAGGAAAAAGGGAGAGTTCATTTTTTCATCTCCCTTAAAGGGTGCCAAACAGACTGAATTTCTTAAAGAATCTGCAGCATTGCCACTCTGTTTTCTTGCTACCCTGTCCATCTTGATTACCACATCTGATGTGCAAATGTGGAATGCAAGGCTTGGGTTTGTAATGACTTCTTGCTGACTTTTTTCTCTGCTATGTTGGGAAGGGGAAAATATGTCGGTGAGTTGGTCTTTTGTCATTCCTGAGCTGCCCCACAAAGTGGAGAAAGACATATACCTCCTGGTCATACATCTCACAGAAGGGCTTGAGCAAATGTAGAAGGAGCTATACATACTGATTAGAGGGGGGAAAAAAAACAGCTCAGGCTGCTTCTTGGGACTGTCTTCACTAGTGTGAGGGTTATCCTGGACTTTGATGCTACTGGCACTCAATGTTTTGGGAAACAGAGAGGAAGGGAGGACAGAATCATATACCTACTTGATTAAGCTTGTCTCTGTATCTCTAGGGGAGTTATGGGAGAGGTTTAAGGGAGATACTTCTGAAAAACTGGAAGGGTTTAGATTACCTGGATTAAGACATGCTAGTGTTCACAGTCAACCAAAGGACCAGCCTAGGTAGGACTTGTTACCCAGTCATTTCTGATTCACTGGCATGAAGATCAGGTTATAGGGAAATCTATAGGTTAGCTTTTGCCATACCTACTATTAGGTAGAATTAAGCTCCTTTGATCTAATGAAAGGTGATGTAACAACCCGATTTGCATCATCATATGCTGTTAACAGATAGCAAATGCAGAAGGACTAGCAATAAGCAAGGATATTAAATTTCTGAGAACGATATAGCAATTTGACAGTCAGTCTGTTTTAGACACAACTCTGGTAAAAGCACGGCTGTCCAGCTCCCAGGGTCTGCCTACTGCAGCTCCAGGCAGAGGTACCTGGAGGTGATGTGCCCTTTGTATCAAGGTGCTGAAATTACACTAATTATTCCTGCTTCTTGAAAGGGCTAGTTGGCTCAAGAGTAAAGTCATGCAGAAGGGCTACTTACCTTCCAGGGCCTCCTCAGTCACCTTTGTTTCAACTGAGGCTATTTGGGCTAACCGGCTAATTCAGGCAGAGTGAGTTCAGGTACCTGTGATGCCCTTAGCAATTATCAGCTTTCAGAAAATGAACAAACAATGAGAAATTTGCTTCAGTTTTTTACACACTCTGGTCTCACTGGCTGTTGTTTGAAGGGAGCTAAAAAGAGTAAACTGTTTAAATTCAGGCTGGACAACTAGCTGCACCTGCCAATCACTTCTCACCTGGAAAAAGTATCCAGCAAGCAGTTGCTTTTGCTCATATTATGTATTTTTTTGATGTCAACTCTTTTTTTTTTTTTTTTTTTTTTTTTTTTTTTTTTTTTTTTTTTTTTTTTTTTTTTTTTTTTTTTTTTTTTTTTGTGGTAATGTCCTGTTTCTTCATACGGGTATATATTTTCTTGTGAAAAACAAAACCCTTGTTGACCACTTAGGTAGTTAAATAAGTAAGCATTGCTGTGGTGGGTCTTTTCCTCCTGGGTAACTCTTTCTTGAGTCTACTCCCCTTGCTGTCTGTATCATTACCATGCCTTGATGTTGCAGTTTTACAATGCATGTGATTGTGAAGGTGGGAAGGTGCGACCTTGGGAAGGATGCAATAGGTTAGGGAAAGAAATAGGGGGTTGGGGAGACAATAAAGAATTATAATTAAGTATGAAGCTTCAAAATTATATGTTCAGATAGTTATTCTGAAGAGAAATAACCCCGGTTGGAGCCAAATTGATGGCCTTTGAACTCTAGGGCTGATGAGCAGTGAACAGTTATCTAATTCCCATTACTTTTAATCTCTTAAAACCTTACCTTCTGTTTAAATTAAAAAAAAAAAAAATTGGTTATTCAGGCTGATTTTTTCCTGTAGCTTCTGATTTGAAGTATTAACCAGAATGCAAAAATGCACAGAACATTAAAAAAAGTTGATGAACCTATTTTTATTAATATTTTAATAAGACAAATACAGATATTTTCATGAATGGAAACAGTGAAGAGCTCAGTCCTTTGGGAAAGATACACCAATTTAAAACTTTTAAATTACTCCTTCTTAAAATATGTAGAATCGCAGAAAAGTAGAGCTGGAAGAGATCATGAGAGATCATACAGCTCATTTCTACCCTGTGGCAAGAACAACTCAACCTGAACTATTTTGGACAGAAGTGTATCCAACCTATTCTTCAGAAGGTCTGAGCTACTGAGAATAGGTGCTTCACAGAAAATTTCAGTAACCTATTCTCATGCTATTGCTGTAAGGAAAGTTTCTCTTAATACCTAGCTTGCAATTTTTTTTTTTTTTTTTTTTTTTTTTTTTTTTTTTTTTTTTTTTTTTTTTTTTTTTTTTTTTTTTTTTTTTTTTTTTTTTTTTTTTTTTTTTTTTTTTTTTTTTTTTTTTTTTTTTTTTTTTTTTTTTTTTTGTGGTAATATCCTGTTTCTTCATACGGGTATATATTTTCTTGTGAAAAACAAAACCCTTGTTGACCACTTAGGTAGTTAAATAAGTAAGCATTGCTGTGGTGGGTCTTTTCCTCCTGGGTAACTCTTTCTTGAGTCTATTCCCCTTGCTGTCTGTATCATTACCATGCCTTGATGTTGCAGTTTGACAATGCATGTGATTGTGAAGGTGGGAAGGTGCGACCTCGGGAAGGATGCAATAGGTTAGGGAAAGAAATAGGGGGTTAGGGAGACAATAAAGAATTATAATTAAGTATGAAGCTTCAAAATTATACATTCAGATAGTTATTCTGAAGAGAAATAACCCTGGTTGGAGCCAAATTGATGGCCTTTGAACTCTAGGGCTGATGAGCAGTGAACAGTTATCTAATTCCCATTACTTTTAATCTCTTAAAACCTTACCTTCTGTTTTAAATTAAAAAAAAAAAATTGGTTATTCAGGCTGATTTTTTCCTGTAGCTTCTGATTTGAAGTATTAACCAGAATGCAAAAATACACAGAACATTAAAAAAAGTTGATGAACCTATTTTTGTTAATATTTTAATTAAGACAAATACAGATATTTTCATGAATGGAAACAGTGAAGAGCTCAGTCCTTTGGGAAAGATACACCAATTTAAAACTTTTAAATTACTCCTTCTTAAAATATGTAGAATCACAGAAAAGTAGAGCTGGAAGAGATCATGAGAGATCATACAGCTCATTTCTACCCTGTGGCAAGAACAACTTAACCTGAACTATTTCGGACAGAAGTGTATCCAACCTATTCTTCAGAAGGTCTGGGCTACTGAGAATAGGTGCTTCACAGAAAATTTCAGTAACCTATTCTCATGCTATTGCTGTAAGGAAAGTTTCTCTTAATACCTAGCTTGCTTTTTTTTTTTTTTTTTTTTTTTTTTTTTTTTTTTTTTTTTTTTTTTTTTTTTTTTTTTTTTTTTTTTTTTTTGGTGGGTATTGCAGGTTCTGATTCCTGTTGTGCCCATGCCAAGCTTGGAGAAGAGTTTGTTCCCTTTTCGAAACAGCACTGCTCAAACCTGTCCTAGACAGGATTAGGATTATTCATTGATGCATTAGGATGCTTTTAAGCATCTGAAACAATTTTTTTTTTTTTGGGGGTGGGGGTGTAAATTCTCAAGTTTAAAAAGATGTAGTATGGGAGAGGAAAGAGGAAAACCAAGAAATGAGCAGGCTTGTGTAGTTCAGCAAAGCCAAAAGCAGAGAACAGCCCTCCTGACTCCAGATTTGATTCCTTGTCCGTTACGTCAGTCTACAAGTGTGTCTTCCTTGCCTAAAAAGTATTGAGACGCGCAAGGGGCACTTATCATTTAAAGCAGCCTGTTTTAGGGAGAACTTATTGGTCAGTTTTGAATCCAGCTGCTTATGGTTCCAGGCAAGCCAGATTGTATGAGACTGGATCAAGCACTCTTTGCTTCAGTATCTCTGATAGATGGGATTCTTAAAGGGGCATGCAGCCTATACATGGTGAAGAGAAGCACTGAAAAGAGATGCTGCTAAAAACCTAAAAGCTGTCTCTGAAATCCCATCTTTTTTTACTGCATAATTAAGCACTATTGCTGACACATCCTCCCTTATGATTCCCTTTAAGTTGGAGCATCTGGCCGGGTGTTGCACAAGAGCCCAGTTTTCTTCTCCCTATACAACGAAGTTTTGATTAATTAATCATTGCGTCTGTTTGAATAATACATTAAAGATGCACTTGAATATTCTAGGAAAAGAAGTAAAATAAAAAAACCACCACACAAAAGGAAATACTGCTCTGGCTTGTGAGATGATGTGCTCTTTTCAAATGGTAAGATTTTGTAAATCTGTTACTGGTCAGTCTGTATTTCTTTTCCTGCTTGTTTATTTTTGTGTCCATTTGATTTGATGACAGTGACTTGCATCAGCAGGCTTTTAAGTCACAAAAATTTGGAATTTTAGCACAATATGAAAGAAGGATGCAGTTATGATGAATACTTTTTAAGTCAGTGCTTTGTTACACTTAAAAAAATGAAACAAAGAATTACTAAACTTTCATATTGTTGGCTGCTGTCGATTTTTATTTTGTGACTTCACAATAGCAGCTTCATGCTGGTATGACCACAGCAATTGAGTAACTGTCCTCTTAAAAATCCTGCTATGTTTTTGAAAGTGCAGGGTTTGTGTTTGCTCACTGCTGAACCTGCTGCTTTACAGCAGCTACTGCTGCTCCTGGATTTGTGTAGGGACCTTGATTTTTCCCTGTGCATGTCCTCCACAGTCTGGAAGCAGTGAGACAAGGTTCTAAAACGCTGAGAACAACTTTGTATCCAAAGGCCAGCCTTTCCTGGTGATGTGCTTTTTTTTCTCCCTAATATTTAACTATTGTCAGAAACTCCAAAGGTGGACATCACCCAGCAGTTGCTGTCATCCTGCATGCAGTCTTTAATGTTGTAGATGCTCACTTCTTGAAAAACTGCATGTCAACCAAGGGCTGGCCAAAGCTTGTCTTTATGTAATTTGAGCTTTTTGAAGTTGCTCAGTGTTTTCTGTGGAAAGGCAGAGAAGCAGCACATTGACATTGTGTCTGGCACATTCTGTGTATCTGGTGAATACAACTCTCCGTGATCCTGTTCCATTGACATTTTAAAGAAGTCTTATTAGGCTGACAAAAGAGATAACATGGTGCTGAGTGTTGAAATGAAAGCTAGTGCCTGGGTTATTCTTATTGCTGAAGAGCTGGGGTGTGGGAAGAGCTTATTTTGGATCTGCCTTCCTAGGTGACTAAGCAGGAGAGCTTTCCAGTCCTTGTAGAGACCCACCCCTGCTGTCAGATATGACACTTGGCCAAAAGCCCCTACTCTGAAAGGTAGCAAAGTGGAACACAAATGACTGCTGAAATCTCACTAGGTGGAATGGAGGCACTGCTGGATTTTACCCTCGGAGGCTCTTGTAAGAGCTTTCCTCTCCCCCTGCCCCCTTTAATCCATTTTCAAGCCTAGCAATGCCTCATGTTTACCCAGCAGGTCCATGTGAAAAGGTCAGTTCTATTTCTTTGACCTTTTTCATCTAAGTAAACATTGGCAGCTGGAAGTCCTTGCTGTGGATATGTCAGCTGCAGTGAAATGGTGTTGCAGGTGATGATATGCATACAGAACATCTTGGACCTCTGATGTTGTTTGCCCATCAACACAGCAGTCTTCCCAAAATTGTAGTCCCTGTGAAAGCATTTGCTCTCAAGGAATTTGTGATGCGTTTTCTTTTCCTTTCCCCTTGGCACTGTTTGGGTATTCCACTTTCTTTGAGTTATTAAATATTCATAATCTTAAATCTCTAGGTGTGCTGCTTAACACCAGTGTGTGGCCATGGGTTTTATTCCTGATGTGCTAGTACCTGGTTGTTAGGATAGGAGGAAAAGCTTTTGCTGACAATTTGTTCCTTAACTTTTCCTCTGAACTAGTGTTTTGGTGAGGATGAAGAGGATGGAAAAGAACAAGGTGCCCCCAGAAACCTGGATTGTGACCTTATACCTAGCATCCACCAGAACCAATTATTGAAATTAATGCCACTTCTGTGGTAGTACAGAGGCAGTTTGAGTACCATCAGTAGCAGAGCTTTGTCCTGCTTCAGTTTGAGAAGTTGGGCTCTAGCATCTCTGGTCCAGCCTTGGACATTTTTTCTGAAATATAAGTTAAACTACTACCTGCCTCTCCAATGCTGACCTTAATTCATGGCCATGTATTACCATCAGTCACTGCTGCAAATCCTGTAGTCTCATCAGCCAGGATGCTCATGGGAAGTGCTTAAAAGCAAGTTGTCATGTAGTGTTCAAATTATAAGTGCTTCTAGGTGGAGTGATAGCTACACAATTCCTGTTAGACAAGTGATGTTTTTCTACACATCCTCTGCAAAGCTGAACCTCATTTACTACCTTTGATTTCTGATGAACATGAGTATCTTTGCTGACTGAATTATAACCAGCTTTCTATTTACAGAGTGTTTTTCACCTTCTGGAACATAGTAAAGAGTTTGTTTTGATAAATTCTGATAAAATGTTGGCAAACTGTGTAGCTAGATTAGTACCACAGAAAGCATAGGACTGTATTTGGGTGAAAATCTCTGCTGTGTATCAAATTAATGATCTGTTACAAAACTTTCAAAAACCGAAATAACTGTAAAAGTAATTTCTAGATAATGATAGGAATACTACTGTGTACTCTGTAAGTCCTTTTGTCCCTTGTTAACACCTCATTTTGATTGTTGCATTTTTAATATTTGGATTAGGACAGTGACATGCTCTGATCATTTCTGTTGAATGTGTGAACATCTGGTTTTTGTTATGGTTTAGTGTTGCTTGCTGTTGGCTAGAGATGAAAGGAGAGATCAAATGGTTTGAAGTCGACTTTTTTTGTTTTTCAAAGTTGCCTTTGTTCATAAGCAGCAATCCAGGAACTGAGCAGCAATTCTAATTGTGACTGACAGGCAATGACAGGAAGGAGGAAAATGTGAGTGATGATATACTAGCTGTGCTAGCTCAGCAGTGAGTGAAAAAAACATCTTACAATTGCTCCTTAAAATTGTCCACACTTTACCTAATGGAGAGATGAGTTTGCAAAAACGAGGTACCTTTTTATGCATTGAACAATCTTGAGTATGCCATGTGCAGAATTGAGATCTGCTGCTTACCCAGAAACTAAAAAGTATTTGGTACCTGCAGTCTGGTGAGCTGAGAGTGAGGACCTCCCTGACCTGTGCCAGCTTGAAGTGGTACACAGTGAAACTCCTGTGCCTATGGATTATTGAAACTGGAACAGAAGCCAACACCCTTTTAACAGGTCACAGTTAGTAGGCTTAGTCCCTTGTCCCTCCTCTCTATTTTGAGTATTTTGGGATTTCATACAGTAACTTGATAGTTTTTATCTTGTGCCATGACACAGTAATGTCAAGGGAAGGTCGTTCCACCCTGTGTATTTAACAATATATGATATGTGAATATGGTTTCAGGCAATTGTGTGCATCTGACTAAGGGTTTCTTTAAATAGTTCCCACATCTCTCATGTTTGTCCGAGGGACTGTGCTGTCAGCTCCGGAGAATGGAGAGACCAGTCTCTGCTACACTTGCTCTGGATAAATACCCTTTTAAATTAAAACATCTGTTCTGTGTTTAAAGTTAGGCAAGAAAAAACTACTCTACTGTAAAAGCTAGCGCCTGAGCTCTTGCTGGGCATAGAGGAGATGATGCAACTTGCAAAGGATGAGCCAGAAAATGTCTTAAATGTTTTTGTAAAGATTTTTCCCTCTAAGAGTGCCTCTCTTACCATTGTCTGGAAAAAATGTCAGGATGATCAACTTAAATTCCTGAAGCTTAGGTTAATTTCCAAGAGATGAAGCCTACCCTTAGTGAACAGCAACCTTCCTGAACATAAAATAATTTCAATTAAAACTAGACTGAAGGAGATAAGACGGTAAGCCCACCAACTCCCTAAGTCTTGAAGCTGGGGTTTGGTGCCAGAGTTGTGTGTCTGCACGCTCTGCTACCAGGCACTCCTCAGCAAGGAGGTGGCTTCTGTGGTCTGTTTACTAAAAGTCATTTTGGTCTCAGGGTTGTTTTGTTTTGTTTTTTTTCCTTCTTATGCTTGTGGAGATTCTGACTTAACATTGAATAATGTGTGCTTGTTTCAGCTTACTAAGGAAATTCTTAGCACGAAGACTATATTCAGTCTAGTGTTCACAAAAGCCCTCTTTCCTCTCTGCATGTGTCATTGCACCACCCTGCTGAAATGACACAGTGTAATGTTGCTGCTTAAAGACACACAAGTACACTATGTTCCTGATGCAGCAAGCAGAGAATCTGGGGGAAAACTTGGATAAACATACTGGCGATGTTACATAGGGATGAATTTTGTCTGCTTATGCCCTGTTAAAACAAAGGGAAGAATTTGCGGAGGCAAATAGCAATTATCTCAGTGGGAATGTGACCAGGGCATCTGGATTAACATTAATGAAAAATGTGGTAGGATGGATCTGTAATGATTCTTGGGATTAGGGCATTGGTTTGGTTTTAGGTCTGATCTGAAAGGTAGCAATTTCTGAAGCACCACACAAGATGATTTGGTTCAGTATCAGATGAAAAAATACTGCTAAAAAATGTATGTAGCTAAAAAACTCTGTTAGTTGTCCTTACACTGCAGAGTACTGGAAGGAAACACTAAGTGAAGTAGTGCCACACCTCTCTTGGCATGTTATAGTCCCAGCTGGGAGCTGGATATATATGGTGCCTTTGCTCTGTTCTGGTCTTGCAGTTGCACTGTGTTCTTATGGCATGTTTCCTATGGACATGTTTCTAAATATTATAATATGTCTAAACCTGGTCACACCTGCTCTTGCAGATGTGCAGTTCATGTGTGTTCATGCCCAGTGGCTGAGGTGAAGACTTTTCCATATCATCATTGTAAAACTGAATTTGCTCCTATCGTCCACAGCTTAGAGATGTACAAGTTGCATTACACTGGTGTATGCTGGAATCATGTTATTGCAAGTTTGCAGCCTTTCTGTGGGGAAAAAAACAACTTGCTGAGCAGCTTATTTTCACACAGGGAAGTTCCCACTTAATTCCTTAAGGTTATGTGTAGAAGAGCCTCAGCTTCTTTAAGTATTGGACTGAAGACATTGTCTATTGAAAGCTTCCTTGGACTTGATCAATTAATTTGTGACCACTCTAGGCATGAATATAAATGTTGCTCACCTGATTAGCCTGTTTTATAGCACTTCAAAAGCCTTGATAAAACTGGTCAATGCAATAAATACCTAATGAGCGCTGAGCCTCCTTCCTCGGCAAATAAATAAAGCATAGCACAAACCCTAGGTAATGCTTTCAATCAATCAGCATAAATCCTTCTTTGGCTGCAGAAATGAAGCCTGAGATGTTAAAATGGAGTGGTTTTGGATGTGCTACATTGATTATATTCTTTCTTTCTCCCCCACAGTAATAGGGACAAACACAAGTCACTTTTCTCTTCAGTTTAAATGCGGTTTGCTGATAGTTTCATAGCCTCTTCTAGTCTGTAGTACTTGCAGCATAGCTGTTTTAATATTTTAAAGGAATGTGGTCTGCTCGTACTGAGTTTATTGGATTATATTGCTTTTACAAGGTACAATCATTAGTGGATAGGTTGAGATTCAAAAAGGAAGCCTTTTGTTTTCTGGTGGTCCTGTTGCCATTCCTGAACTCTCACACTCCCACAGCCACTTAGACAATGCTCTTGTTGGTACTAGCAGCTTTATTTTTGGAATGCATATTTAGAGGCATAATATACCAAAGTGTCATAACAGCAGAGGATGATGTCTTCATAATTGCTGTAGGAAAATATGTGAGAGAATGCTGGAGCTCATAATGAAGAGGATACTTTAATGTTCATCATCCCTCTGATCTCTTCTTAATATGGCTAGGAAAGACCACTATGGTTCAGGTGATTTGAAAGAAATAAAGGGTTTTCAGCATGGTTCATGGTGTTTTATGATCCACACTGTCTTTGGTTCCTTGTGTTGGCCTTTCCTGGGCATTGCACTGTACACTGATGCATTTTGTTCTTTCAGAGCGACTCTGGCTTTATTGAAATCCTGTGTGTTTTGCAACACCACCACAAAAAAAAAAGCTATAACCATTCCTGCTGGTCGTCTGAAAGATCTGGTGAAATGATGTAGGGCTATTGCAGTGAGAATAAAAGTACTTGTTTTTTAGGTAGAGTGATTTATATCCCATGCTTGATTTGATTCTATTTCTCTAAACAGTACCACTGTAACACCCTGTCTCAGTTCTCGATATTCCTGTGGCAACAACAAAAATGGGGAAGATTGTAGACAAATCTCTTTTGGGTTAGAATGCAGCCTCAGCCTGTTCCCCTGCAGCTACCTATACACTCTAAGAGTGGCAGAAGCAGCAGTAAAAAACTCTGCCCTTCTACTGAATGTGATTGAATCGGATCTTTGTGAAAGCAGTGAAGTCATCCCCTGTTATTTTTTGAAGCCTAATAATGACTGTGAACCACTTGTTTTTCATAAGCACAGAGTTTGGCCCTTTTCTCTCTTCTTCAGATTGTACTGAAAACTCTTTTCCAACATCCTGCTTCCTTTGCTAAAATTAGCATAAATTAACATTTTTTTTCCTCAAACAAGTAAGTCCTTTTTCAGGTATAGGAACGTCTTAAAGATACCAGGTACTGGCTTGAGTTTTACTCAGCATCATAATATAAGGGATATGAATGTCAAATTCTCGAAATCTTCTTAGAACTTATGTGTAATTTCAGTAGTAAAATTGCAAGACTTTTTTTTATGGCAGCTTTTAGGTGGTTCCATGACTAATTCAACCTGCTGCAATATGACAAATTAAAAAATGAAGCAGCACACTTCCAAGTAAAGCTGGAAGAAAATACTCATCTTTTCTTGGCCTTTTCTACCAAGAATGTTTTTTAATCTGGCAACTCCCATTGTTTCTCAAATTCATTAGAGTTTCAACAAATTATTATAAATTTCTCTACACCAGAAAAACAGAAAGTTCTGTCTTTAAAAATAAAAAAGAAAATTAGGACTTGAATGCTGGCAGGGAATTGAATTGTTTCAGATGGGCAAATTAATTTTTTTCACCAAACTTTCTGCCTCAATAAAATACATGAAAAACAAGAGGGGGGATGTCACTGGGTTTTGTATTGACACAAATATAAGTTTATTAAAAGTGTTTTTGGCATACATGTACACATGTGCATAACTGTCTAGAATATTTAGTAATTTTGTAGGTCAAGCATATCTGCCTCTAAGAAAATGATACATGTGTAGGTTGGCTTGGGTTATCCATTGTACTGAAATCAGTAGTAGGAAAAATACTCGTTTGGTTTTTGTTTGTTTGCTTTTGTTTTGTTTGTGCTTTGCCCTTTTCCTGGGAAGCCATCCTGGTTAATGCCCGCCCTTAGATGGGATGAAACATAAGTGCAGAAATGTTCTTTGGCTTACAGAGAATGTAAAAACCTGTCACATAGGTTGTAGTCTAATGCTGAAGTTGATTTTATTTACAGTACAACAGCTGCTCTCTCTGCTGGCAGAAGTGTGCCTTTAGGCAACCTTTCCTGTAGCTGGGATGAGCTGCTTGTCTGGGTGCAAAGACTCACTGTTTGTCCCAACAGTTCTTATGCTATCTTAAACAGGGTTTGAAATTACCTTCCCAATCCTTAAGACAGCAGTACAACCAGAAAATTTAGTTTTTAAAGCCTTTAATTTTACTCATTTTATGCAAAACTAAACTTTTTGTTTAGTCTTGTGTCAGTCTGACAAACACCTGGGATATTTGGAAATGTTTCCCTGTTGAATAACACCTCTTTCTGGCTGTTAATATTATGACATCTATTATCTTTGTGATTAAAATCTATGATTAATTGTGAAGTAGTGCTTGTAATAAAAGGAGTAGTCTTTTTTTTCATCTTTAGTGAATATAAAAGTAGTGCCCAAATTCATTATGTAGGTAATGGCTTTTTTAGTACTTGGCCAACATCAGAGACATACATCCTTCCCAAGTTGGTTGTCCCATGTCAGTAGTACATTTAAAATTTGCAAGAATTAATCTTCTGGATTCACATTAGCCCCCTCTGTTGAAGGCCACAATCTGCTAGTGACTGGATGCTCAGGGCACTTCTTCCTTGAAGGGCGGACTTTTTAGTCAAAAAGACTGTTCTGTTCAAGAATTTCTGAAGATTTCCTTGAAGTGTTCTAGTTAGACTTTGAAGACTCCTTTTCCAAAGCCAAGGCTAGTATGTCAGGAGTTGATTTTGGTCTCCAGCTACGAGAAGCAAAGGCAAAACAAACCAGAGATTTGTGACTTGTATCCATTCTCTGGGTTCTGTCAGCAGACAATTTTGAAGGAATGTCAATATCAATGAAAGGAATGTTTTGAAGGTTTGGTGGGGTTTTTGTGGTTTTTTTTGTGTGTTTGGTTTTTTTGGTTGTTTGTTTATTTATTTGTTTTTGTTTTTTGTTTTGGCCAGCCCGGAAGAGAAGAGGTCTCAGTCTCATACTCCTGGAGGATTCTGGCAGAGGCAGAGTCCTGAAGCATATGCCTTATCTGAATTTTCTGGCATGTGTTCAGAGATGTTTACTTCTATTTTCTTCTAGTAAACAAGCAGGTCACCACGAGATTTTCTGGTCAACCCTTGCAAGCTAGTGTCCAGCAGCCCAGCATGGGCAACTATCCTGACAACAGCCAAGCAGAGTTGCTCCTACAGTAGCAGGAACTGAAATCTTAGTAAACACATGGGGAGAATTTGCATCAAAGGTTTGAAGAATTGAACTTACTGGGGGCAGAATAAGTAAGAAAAATGCCAAGCTAATGAAAACCTTGCTGATGGTGGCCCACACACAGCCTGATGTCTGACAGTAGGCAGTAAGGGTGCCAGCACTATGACACCTACTGAAAGAGTTAGTGAGCTGTGGGATTTCTTGCTGAAGGATGAGACGATAATTTAAGGACTTGCATGCCTGTGGTGTTTGCACTAATAAGTCAGGTTTGATCCCCCAGTCCAGTTTTTGATACTATCCTTGGAAAAGGCTGTCATACAGGTGCTTAGGAGGGAGCATAATATTTTATGGCTTACAACACCTGCAGTCCTCTCATGGAATGAGTTCCCAGGAGATCCTAATCATACAAAGCTAATATTGCTTAGCTGGTGATAATATCACGCTGCCAAGCTGAGTTACATGGATTGCTGTGGCAAATGCCTGGCTGATTAATTTTAACTCAATGCAAATAGAAAGGGTGTCAAGGATACCTTGTGTGAATAAGAGATGTCTTTACATGTGAAGGCATTAGTGGCAGGCTGATGAGCTGAGATGCTGTGACCACCACATTCTTTGGTCACGTTATTGCTGAGGTAATTAACTGAAGAGGAAAAGTAGTGATACAGGAGTATGATAGGAGATTCCTGAGGCTGATGGAAAAAACTTGGTGGCAGAGTCAGTACTGCAGGCTCTGCTTTCCTCCTGTGATTCTGGAGAGCACTGTGGGCAGTTTTTGTTATGATACCACCCACCCCTGTAAAAGGAAGTTTAGTGCCTTCTGCTTTAGCCAGTGAGGGAGTTGAGGTAGGCTGAAGGGGAGCGCTGCTGTGAAAGGAGCAGGGTGGGAAGCATGGTATGAAACTAGGTGATCTTTAAGGTCCCTTGCAACCCAAACTATTCTGTGTGTTTATACAAGTTAATTCTCCTACTGAATTAACCCAACATCAAACTTATTTCCTGTAATCCTGGGATACAAAGAAAAATAATTAGCTGCAGGTTTATGTTGCTGATAAAATCAACTAAAAACTGCTTCTATTCCCATAGCAAGGAATTTAGGCTTGTTTATGATTTACCCTGCTGCCCTCTCCCCTTGAAAAGAAAAAAACCCCCCAAATATATATGTAAATTAAGTGAATCTCTTAAGCTCCTGTCAAGTTGGCAGTTCAAACCCACTTGCTGGGAGCAGATCTCTCTTTATCATCAGAACCTGGTTGCTCGTTTTGGACTCAGTCCACAAACTTTGCTTTTTGCCTTTCAGGCTATACATATACAGTTAATCACATTACAGCCAATAAATGACTCCAAGTTGCAGCAGGTCATTAGATTTTTTTATTTTTTAAAGTAGGTCGTTACTCTTTTTTCTTTCTCCAGAGTATTCTCAGGGAGAAACTCTGATGTGAATATTCATGAGAATACTAAAACTAGGCAAGTGAGAAGATGGACGTGTTATTTATGTTTGAGAAAGAAACTGTAGCCTTGCTTTCATCGTATTGACTTCTGGTAATTTACATAGTGGACTGAAAGAATTTAATTATGTGGGTTATGTGAAGAAAAGGATGGCTTGCTGGCTAGAGTTATGAGCACTGTGTTCTGTGCTATACACCTTGTTTGACCTGGGCAAATCATTCTCCTTTATTTTTTCCACTTGTGCTAAATTGGAATAGTAATTACCCACTTCACAGAGGAGGGCATGTGGCTGAAATTAATTAATGTTTTTAACGTGCTTGGTTTTCCTGAGGTTTGTAGCTGTGTTGTTGAGTACAGTTATTTCTGGGCTTTGGCTTGTGTTAGTGCATATGGTGCACAGAGGTGGTCTCCAGCAGAAAGGATAGTAAAATACAGCCTTAAGAATAAAATTTGTTGGCACTTATATAAATGCCATTAATTGCTAAAGATTTTAAAGCCAGAATGCGGCTGGTACTGGTTTTGCTACAGAAATGTAACTGCTCTGTGCAAAGCAAGATGGTAAATAACAAGGCAGAAGGCTTATGGTGTTTTTTAATGGGAGCAGTAAAAATAATGGAACTCAGGGATAGCCCTTGGAGAAAAGAATTCTTTAGGCCACTGAATGTAGCTCACCTGAAACCTTGTGGACTTCAGAAAAATCTCATCGCCTGATTGATCTCAGAGGTAATTTCTGGGAAGAAAGTGAAATCTTGACTGAGCCTCAAATACTTATTTTACAGTATGGTAGTAAAGGGAAGGTGTTATAAATCATATCAATAGACATGCTAAAATCATATCAATAGATGTAGAAAAAATACTTAACACTTATCTTGGTGTAATGGTCAGAGGATTTTTTGGTTTTTACTGGATTTCTATAGGATCTACAGATCTCTGCCAAATTAATTTCTATCAATTGCATAAATCCAGCAAAACCTAGTAAAATCTCCAACCTTCTGAATGTTTGCTAGAAAGCAAATTTATGCAAATCTGCTCAAGTGCAAAATCTTGGTGAAAAACATATTGCAATGAATGAGTTGCTCTACAATGTGGAACAAAAATTCTCAGTGTGAGGGGTCCACTGACAACAAACCTGCAGACGTAGGTGTGCATTGCAACCAGCAATACTGAGGTTGAGCAGCAGGTCAAGTAAAGCAGAGGCTTAATGCAAGGAAGATTGTCCTTGGAATTAACCATATTTTTATGCAGTTTGTTGGACTGGGACAATATCGAGGAGATGTTCATTGTAAAGGATGTCCTTAAGTGCTTTGCTGAATCCAGGCCATAATGGCCAAGATCATCACCTTTTTTTGATATGATGGGTAGCATTTAATGGGTGAATTACTCTACTTGAAACACTGAGCTTTTGAACCAGCCTTAACTGTGACACAGATTTTTAGATAGGTGTTCTAGCTTTTTCCAGAGTCCCTTTGATGCTGTCAGTGAATCCTGAGTAATTCATCAACCCAAGGAGGGGTCCAGAGAACTCTTGTTTTCTCGTCTTGGAGTGGGTTTTTATTTTTTAATACCTTCCCCCGAAATTTTGACTCTGATTAGCAGTGTGTCTGCATTTTAATAAATGATCTTAAAGAGCTCCCTTCCATCTTCCCCCAGCACTTAATTACAATGTGTAAATATGCACACAGCCCTATTACTGATGTTAATCCCAATGCTGATAAAGCTGGATAGGAGAGAATAGAAATGAATTGGAATAAGGATAAGCACGGGTCTTTCATTAGCCCAACTAAAAGTAATCACGGATCTCTTGCTGGTAATACACATCTTCCAGATAGAGTACTAATTACTTCTGGCAGTGCTGTGCCACATCTCAGAGATAGCTTTATTGTAATCCTGCAGTGATCTAATGCTTTCACATACCAGTTGCTGCTTTTCCCTCTTTCTCTCCTTGGTAATGTGACCTTACAGACTTTGAACATTCAAACTGCACCTTGTAGTGCCAAGGCTGAGAAAATCTGACAGTGTGTTTTATTTGTGTGTCACGTTTTGATTTGTCTCTTTTTTTTTTCCCCCCACTCAAAGTTTTCTTCCAATGTTTACCAGAAAGTAAAGTTCTGCAGAATTCAGGGAAATAAGCTTGTACATTACATGTGCCCAGGGTAATGTTTTATGCAACATCTCATGTGTTTACAAATGTGTCACTGACAGATAAATCAGCTGCTTCTTTCTGCTCTGGGAACCTGAAGTGCTTCCACATAAGTTTTGTGTTCTCTATATATTATGGGCAGTCTTTTCAGACAGTGGTTCCTAAAACTGTCAAGTCCCACAGTTAGGATCAGAATCTCATCCTCTGGGTTCTTTTTAAGGGATGCTAAATTCCGTAAATGAAACCTGTTATGTACTTCTAATTAGTAGATAAAATTCTGATTGAAATGATGAAGAGTTGCTGGGACATGGCCCATGAGAACATATGGAATTTCCCTGTTGTTTTTTTTTTTTCCTTTGGTTTTGGGGGGTGAGGTGTATGTGTGTTTATTTTTGTGGGGTTTGTTTTCTTTTTTTTCAAAGTAGTGGGGGTTTTACCTAGAAGTGCAGCTGCATGGATAACTGATGCTTTTTTTAGTCATCTTAAAGGCAAACAACAGGGAGAAGAGAATTGTATGGGTTGACTGAGAAAGGACATTAGGGATATTAAAAGGCTGAAATGTCCTTCCCTTGAAATGCTTGCTATTCTTTTGTTTGAATTGGACCACAAGACTCAGCATGAAATATTCATCATCAACATGTTAATTAACAAAGTTGCAGGAGCTTTCAAGCCAAAGAAGTAATCTTTATTTCAAAAATCA
>NW_020956615.1:20663-24459 GCF_003031625.1 Empidonax traillii
GACTGAGAAAGGACATTAGGGATATTAAAAGGCTGAAATGTCCTTCCCTTGAAATGCTTGCTATTCTTTTGTTTGAATTGGACCACAAGACTCAGCATGAAATATTCATCATCAACATGTTAATTAACAAAGTTGCAGGAGCTTTCAAGCCAAAGAAGTAATCTTTATTTCAAAAATCATTCAATATATGCCATTTACATGGAATTCCTCCTGTATTTTTGGTACTTTATTGAATCCAAACAGAGGAAACGGTTCATGTGAAAATGGATAAATGACATAAATTCTTGTCACTACATGTTTGGTCCAAAAAACACTGTCAATGGCAAATTGACTGGCTTGTACTGATGATCCTGTTCAGAGCCCTTTAAAACACATCTCTCAGGCAGCACTAGGTTAGAAATGCCAGAGGTAACCAGGTGAGCAAGTGTAGCTGTATGATGCTCTCATCCTGGTACTGTGTGGTTGTCTCATCCCCTCATCTCCAGCTGGTCACCTTCACACCACATCAGTTTCTGACTGGGGAGATATTATAGACTTTGAGAATCTGAATGGTCCTTTTGGCTTTGAGCATATTGTGTTGTGTGATGTGCCAAATCCAGTCAGCAGAGTTTTGCCACCTTCTTCCTGGGGAATGCTTGAGATCATGTCATTTATCCTTCTCAAGATGTTAGTTCCCACCTCTGCTGCTAGTTATGCTGTTACTGAGAAATGCTGTCATTTAGAGTAACATATTTTTGCCTGCAGACAAAAGTCCTTTCTGTGAGTTGGTGTGAATGATTTCTGTAACTACTTGAGTGTGCAGATGAAGAAGGCTGACAGAACAGGAGGTTGAAGAGTATGTGCTGAGATGCTGTGTGTGAAAATCTCTCAGAGATTGACAAAGTCTGGACATGAGTGGCCCATTCATACTTACATCTTAATAAAAGGTTTTGAAATAAATACTACTGATGATTTGATGGTCCAGCTTGATGAAATGGCATTTTATTTATAAATGGTCTTGGGTGAAATGGCATTTTATTTATAAACCATTTCATTTAATTTATAAGCAGTTTTTTTCTATGTCCTTGACCTGTTTTGCCTTTCTTCCTGTATGATGTGGTCTCACGTGCTTGCATTAGGTTCTCACTGTTTTTTGGACCTGTTTTCCTTTTCTGATTTCCTGAAAGCACAGCAGGGCTTGTTGTACGACTGCTCCTTGGGCATAGCATCACACTGAGACGCTTGGCTGCTTGCTTTAAATAAAATGCTGCCTAATATTTTATTCTTGCTCCAAATAAAAACAAACAATCTAAAGGAATTTGTGTCATTTGTAAACAGTTTACTTCAATTACAGTTTAGAACATAATTTACAAACCATGCACACTGGAATGCAATTTGATGAATTATTAAAGATATCAGTCTTATACTGTGATAAACATGAACATGTAAGTATCAAGAACTGAAAAACTAAATCGTAAAAGATGATTTACCTTTTAACTAATACCAAAAATTTAATACCAGATTTTGTCCATTCAGTTGGTTTCTGTAGAGTGGTTTCAAAGTCTCAGTCCATAGGAAATATTTCTGAAATTGTATAAGATTTTAAAGTAACTAATTTACATGGCGCTATATTAAAATTTCTGGACATGGTCTATTTTAATTGTTATGCAAAACTTCTGGACTGTTTGGATAAAGCACTCACAAACTGTTGCTTCTCTGCTGACAAGGGCAACAGTAATAACATCATAGGTAAGGTGTGAGGTTGCAAAGAAACAGATGCGCAGAAAATAAAAAGCTGGTTACTAAGAGACACCTGCTCAGCGGAGCTGTGTAACTACAGAAATGTTTCTGGTGTGAGACCTGTGAATGATTTATCTGTGATGCAGTGGGGGTTGGAACATCTGGTCTGAGATTTCCAGTTCATAGTGAAGCTTCTGGGCTTGTTCCATGGGCACATCAGTTACGCCTGGTGACTAAGGGCAGTTAGATAATGTTTTACCTTGCACTATGGTGTCTAAAATAAAACTGGGAGCAGATGGCAGATGCATGTGTGTCTTGCAAGCTTGGGGCTGACTAGGCAGCTCTATGATATCCCCTTCTGCATTTTTCCTTGGCAGGCAGCACCACTTCTACACACCTTTTATGTGAAATAGCTAAAGATTATGGGAGACTTCCTACTGCTCAGTGCATGTAAAACTGCAGCTCATGAAGTAGAGCTCAAGCTAAGCACCCCTAATGTGCACATGAAAACTTATTTGGCCATAAAGATGTACAGACATGTCTGTCTTTCTTCAAAACTATTAAGTACAACTCCTCTTCTGAGAGCCATAGGTTTGTGTCTTAACTGCATTTCAAACTAAGGATTCAAGCAGAATCTCCCACATGAGACTCGCAATGCCTTGGTGGCTAATGGAAATAATTAATGTTATCCATCTTAATGTGCAAATGATGAGGCTCAGGTAATGACTGCATCCTATTTAGAGAGGATGACATAAAATGAGAATTTGAAATGCGAGCTTATGGTGCTGGCAATTGATTTTGTATTGCTGATTTTTAGACTATATGGCTGCCTAAAAATGGCATTCTTGTGTTAATCTAATGGTGAATGATGCTGCAGGTCTGAAGATAACTTGCTTCCAGCAGTCAGCTCTATTCTCAAAACTTGCTTGTGGAATAAGAGGGGCTCTGACACTGTTATATAGATTCTGAGGTGATTTCAGTCTAAACCAGGGTGAAAAATTACTTTTGATATCTGATTTTAGGGCTGTGATAAGTCTTATGTCTGCTTTACAAGCCAAGAGCTAATAAATGTCAGTGTTCTAGCCAGTGAAAATATCATGGCATGAAACACAAAGAAACAGTCCACAAATACAGTTTAATTTTCTGTTTGATGTTGCTTCCCCGTTTTCCTTGAACACCAGCACTTAGCAGCTCTTCATCTTGCCTGATCTTCTGCACAATGCTTGAGGAGTTCAAAGTCATCTAGGAGATGTGATATACCCCATTCTTACTTTATATTATTACATGGGCATCTCCATCCTTTTGTTTACAGATACCTAAACCTATAGTCCTTTAAAAAAGGAAGATAGGAAGGACTGTTTGGTTAGCTTGGGTTTTTTTCTTTTCAAAACAGATTTCTGGGACCTCATTCCTTCATTCGCTGAGAAAGACAGAGAACAGCTGCCAATAGAAGGTGACTCATAAGTACAAATGACAAGCTTGCAGAAGCTAGATTTGGACAGAATAAAAAATTACGTGGTCTCACAGTCAGAATGAAAGGTGAAGCTATTTTTTTTTTCATGTGGCTTCCTTTATTTTTTTAGCACCCTGCATAAAATCAGATGATTTGTCCTGCAAGTAGAGAGCAAAGGAGAATAGTGTCATTCCTGATTTAACACATTAGAGTGAGGTGGAAAACCTTAGTTCTCCACTCATGAATGTTTTTAGTTGCCTAATTCGCTCGTGAGAATGAGGGACTGAAATCCTGTCGAGGGACTGGATCTGTGTTACTGTGGTGGCTGGAGTAACTCCTGCTACCTTGGAACAGATGAGTGTTTGAAATGCTAAGAATTAGACAGCTTGCAGGAGAGCTTATGGTGAACCCCTTGCTGCAGGGGATTTTGCTGTGTGTTTTCCTGTTTTGGTTTTTTGGGGTTTTATCTGCAGGGGGAGGAGGGAAGGATATAATAGTTCTAAAGAAAGTGGATAAGTGGAAAAAACAACTGTTTGGAGATTTTTTTTTTTTTAAATCTGTTGAATAATTCAATTTGATTTTCTTTGGAATAGTGAATGAGACCATGCCTTTTTAATGTAAAAA
>NW_020956615.1:24480-28132 GCF_003031625.1 Empidonax traillii
TGGGTAGAAATTGCTATAAATATAATTCTTTAATCTTTAACTTATTAGTAGTTTTTATTTTACTAGTAATAAATGTTTATACTCTTCCCCCAAGTCCTGTCTCCCTTTTGTCTGCAAATACCTTCTCTCAGCTAGTAGTAATTGTGTGGGGGGTGGAAGGCAAAATTGACCCAGAACAAAACCACGACACTGGCTTGTACTGATGATCCTGTTCAGAGCCCTTTAAAACACATCTCTCAGGCAGCACTAGGTTAGAAATGCCAGAGGTAACCAGGTGAGCAAGTGTAGCTGTATGATGCTCTCATCCTGGTACTGTGTGGTTGTCTCATCCCCTCATCTCCAGCTGGTCACCTTCACACCACATCAGTTTCTGACTGGGGAGATATTACAGACTTTGAGAATCTGAATGGTCCTTTTGGCTTTGAGCATATTGTGTTGTGTGATGTGCCAAATCCAGTCAGCAGAGTTTTGCCACCTTCTTCCTGGGGAATGCTTGAGATCATGTCATTTATCCTTCTCAAGATGTTAGTTCCCACCTCTGCTGCTAGTTATGCTGTTACTGAGAAATGCTGTCATTTAGAGTAACATATTTTTGCCTGCAGACAAAAGTCCTTTCTGTGAGTTGGTGTGAATGATTTCTGTAACTACTTGAGTGTGCAGATGAAGAAGGCTGACAGAACAGGAGGTTGAAGAGTATGTGCTGAGATGCTGTGTGTGAAAATCTCTCAGAGATTGACAAGGTCTGGACATGAGTGGCCCATTCATACTTACAGCTTAATAAAAGGTTTTGAAATAAATACTACTCATGATTTGATGGTGCAGCTTGATGCTGTCTTGGGTGAAATGGCATTTTATTTATAAACCATTTCATTTAATTTATAAGCAGTTTTTTTCTATGTCCTTGACCTGTTTTGCCTTTTTTCCTGTATGATGTGGTCTCACGTGCTTGCATTAGGTTCTCACTGGTTTTTGGACCTGTTTTCCTTTTCTGTCAGTTATAAAAAACTTACTTGTGATTTCCTGAAAGCACAGCAGGGCTTGTTGTATGACTGCTCCTTGGGCATAGCATCACACTGAGACACTTGGCTGCTTGCTTTAAATAAAATGCTGCCTAATATTTTATTCTTGCTCCAAATAAAAACAAACAATCTAAAGGAATTTGTGTCATTTGTAAACAGTTTACTTCAATTACAGTTTAGAACATAATTTACAAACCATGCACACTGGAATGCAATTTGATGAATTATTAAAGATATCAGTCTTATACTGTGATAAACATGAACATGTAAGTATCAAGAACTGAAAAACTAAATCATAAAAGATGATTTACCTTTTAACTAATACCAAAAATTTAATAACAGATTTTGTCCATTCAGTTGGTTTCTGTAGAGTGGTTTCAAAGTCTCAGTCCATAGGAAATATTTCTGAAATTGTATAAGATTTTAAAGTAACTAATTTACATGGTGCTATATTAAAATTTCTGGACATGGTCTATTTTAATTGTTATGCAAAACTTCTGGACTGTTTGGATAAAGCACTTACAAACTGTTGCTTCTCTGCTGACAAGGGCAACAGTAATAACATCATAGGTAAGGTGTGAGGTTGCAAAGAAACAGATGCGCAGAAAATAAAAAGCTGGTTACTAAGAGACACCTGCTCAGCGGAGCTGTGTAACTACAGAAATGTTTCTGGTGTGAGACCTGTGAATGATTTATCTGTGATGCAGTGGGGGTTGGAACATCTGGTCTGAGATTTCCAGTTCATAGTGAAGCTTCTGGGCTTGTTCCATGGGCACATCAGTTACGCCTGGTGACTAAGGGCAGTTAGATAATGTTTTACCTTGCACTATGGTGTCTAAAATAAAACTGGGAGCAGATGGCAGATGCATGTCTGTCTTGCAAGCTTGGGGCTGACTAGGCAGCTCTATGATATCCCCTTCTGCATTTTTCCTTGGCAGGCAGCACCACTTCTACACACCTTTTATGTGAAATAGCTAAAGATTATGGGAGACTTCCTACTGCTCAGTGCATGTAAAACTGTAGCTCATGACGTAGAGCTCAAGCTAAGCACCCCTAATGTGCACATGAAAACTTATTTGGCCATAAAGATGTACAGACATGTCTGTCTTTCTTCAAAACTATTAAGTACAACTCCTGAGAGCCAAAGGTTTGTGTCTTAACTGCATTTCAAACTAAGGATTCAAGCAGAATCTCCCACATGAGACTCGCAATGCCTTGGTGGCTAATGGAAATAATTAATATTATCCATCTTAATGTGCAAATGATGAGGCTCAGGTAATGACTGCATCCTATTTAGAGAGGATGACATAAAATGAGAATTTGAAATGCGAGCTTATGGTGCTGGCAATTGATTTTGTATTGCTGATTTTTAGACTATATGGCTGCCTAAAAATGGCATTCTTGTGTTAATCTAATGGTGAATGATGCTGCAGGTCTGAAGATAACTTGCTTCCAGCAGTCAGCTCTATTCTCAAAACTTGCTTGTGGAATAAGAGGGGCTCTGACACTTATATAGATTCTGAGGTGATTTCAGTCTAAACCAGGGTGAAAAATTACTTTTGATATCTGATTTTAGGGCTGTGATAAGTCTTATGTCTGCTTTACAAGCCAAGAGCTAATAAATGTCAGTGTTCTAGCCAGTGAAAATATCATGGCATGAAACACAAAGAAACACTCCACAAATACAGTTTAATTTTCTGTTTGATGTTGCTTCCCCCTGTTTTCCTTGAACACCAGCACTTAGCAGCTCTTCATCTTGCCTGATCTTCTGCACAATGCTTGAGGAGTTCAAAGTCATCTAGGAGACGTGATATACCCCATTCTTACTTTATATTATTACATGGACATCTCCATCCTTTTGTTTACAGATACCTAAACCTATATTCCTTTAAAAAAGGAAGATAGGAAGGACTGTTTGGATAGCTTGGGTTTTTTTCTTTTCAAAAAAGATTTCTGGGACCTCATTCCTTCATTCGCCGAGAAAGACAGAGAACAGCTGCCAATAGAAGGTGACTCATAAGTACAAATGACAAGCTTGCAGAAGCTAGATTTGGACAGAATAAAAAATTACGTGGTCTCACAGTCAGAATGAAAGGTGAAGCTATTTTTTTTTTCATGTGGCTTCCTTTATTTTTTTAGCACCCTGCATAAAATCAGATGATTTGTCCTGCAAGTAGAGAGCAAAGGAGAATAGTGTCATTCCTGATTTAACACATTAGGGTGAGGTGGAAAACCTTAGTTCTCCACTCATGAATGTTTTTAGTTGCCTAATTCGCTCGTGAGAATGAGGGACTGAAATCCTGTCGAGGGACTGGATCTGTGTTACTGTGGTGGCTGGAGTAACTCCTGCTACCTTGGAACAGATGAGTGTTTGAAATGCTAAGAATTAGACAGCTTGCAGGAGAGCTTATGGTGAACCCCTTGCTGCAGGGGATTTTGCTGTATGTTTTCCTGTTTTGGTTTTTTGGGGTTTTATCTGCAGGGGGAGGAGGGAAGGATATAATAGTTCTAAAGAAAGTGGATAAGTGGAAAAAACAACTGTTTGGAGATTTTTTTTTTTTTAAATCTGTTGAATAATTCAATTTGATTTTCTTTGGAATAGTGAATGAGACCATGCCTTTTTAATGTAAAAA
>NW_020956615.1:28961-134966 GCF_003031625.1 Empidonax traillii
TGCAGGGGATTTTGCTGTGTGTTTTCCTGTTTTGGTTTTTTGGGGTTTTATCTGCAGGGGGAGGAGGGAAGGATATAATAGTTCTAAAGAAAGTGGATAAGTGGAAAAAACAACTGTTTGGAGATTTTTTTTTTTTTAAATCTGTTGAATAATTCAATTTGATTTTCTTTGGAATAGTGAATGAGACCATGCCTTTTTAATGTAAAAATAGACAAGTTCAGTTGAGATTGAACAGTGCACTTGAGGGGAGTTTGGATTGCTTATTTCTATTCTAGCTAAATCATCAGCATTTAAAAGTGATTTAAGAACTTGAAGTTATAATAGCCTATTTACTTAAGCTGGAAAAAATAAAAAAGAAATTAAATGTGACATTTTGTTTAGTAAGTAGAAAGTATTTGATTTAATTGCAGAGCAGTTGCCCTCAATCTAGAGACTGCTGAGAGTGTACTCACGTAACTGAGGCTGTAAGTTGGTGCTAATAGTCCTTTGCATATGTAGGTGTATTTATGTGTTGTGCTCCTAAGGTACTCCCCAAACACACATGGCTGTGTTGGCAACACAGATTTGCGCTGCTGTGGTGGGAGCAGCCTTGCTGTCCCTTGTCCAAGTCGGACCAACACCATCAATACACCTGTTCAGGGCTTCCTTGGGGACTTCTCTCCATGAAGGGTCACATCACAGGTCAGCATAGGCAGGCAACCATAAAGATAAACATATCTGACACTCTGCATTAGATTGACTGAGAAAAATAATTTTTTTTCCATGAAAATTCAGAAGATATAAATGTCTTGATTTGCACCTAAAAACACAACAAGTTTTAGGTTTGGAATGCTAACACTTGGTTTTTGAAATCTTTTCTCCTGTGCATTGTATGCATTTGGTGACTTTTTTTTTTTTCTATTTTGCTTTGGGGGCTTTTCTTCCTTTTCCTACTCCATTTACTCTGCCTTCTTTTCTACCAAATAATGTAGGAAAGAGTTTTGGAAGTATGAAGTGTAGTGAATAAATTTTTTCTGTTTCCTCTAAGTGGTGAGACTCGTTTGATACCAAATACAGATTTTTGTTTCATATGATCTTGACCTTCCACACATCCCTTCCGAAAGGGATGTATTAATCAGCTTCACTAGTCATCTAGAATTGAAGCAGTAATTTGCTCCTGTACTAATGCAAACTGCTTGTCATCATGATGCTACCTCCCAATGCTGTATGTACACTGTTTGTTTTTTTTTCCAAAATTACTTAAAGGCAGAAATAAGAAGTTTGTTCCTCAGAAAGTGAAGAAGAAGAAGAAAGTGAATTTGTTATTCAACAACACAGCAGTGTCTCTATGAAATGAATGCACATCTCTAGAAAAACCATGGTCTACTATTCTTCCTGCTTACCGGTCTCTCAGTATCAGCCACTAAAAGCTTAAGGGTCAGAATAAAAAAATTTAGTAATATTTGGAAGTGCAGATTACCGTATAAACAACGTGCTCATGCAGTGCCATGTCTAATTTGCATGGGGGATTAGTGTAATTGCCAGTGCAAGCTAGGTAATTGGGTGTGAAAACGATGACCATGAATTCCTCATCTGCACAAGCTGCAGTGAAAACAACTTGTGCTTTATTTACTCAGTGGCCTTTTCCAGACTAGCTTATCCTTTGGTGCAGGTGAACTTGGTGGGACCGATCACTCTTTGCTGTGGCAATTTGTAGTTTCAGAAGTCCAAGGATAGTGACAACTGAGTATCAGAGAAGTTGTCTCTTCAATAGTCAGTACAGTTCAACCAGGAGCTGCACTATTCCCTCCCGATTTTTATTTGCATGCATCTTCACAATAGAGAGATAAAGGTATTTTCTTGAGTAACTCCAGCTTGTGTAACTTCTCACTTGTGGACGATATTGGTATTTAAATGTTTCTCTTTGAACGAAAGTGAAGACAAACATCAGTGTGTTGCAGTTCTCTTAGGTGGCAGTTTCTGTAGGAGCTGATCCTCTGGGGAAGAGGCCAGATCCTCTGGCATTAGTTTGGATAGGCACTGGGGGCGATTACTAAGGGTTTGAGGGTGCACCTCTACAGATTCACTTGTGACAACCTAAACCGAAATTCAGCATCAGGCTGCTGTTCATGCAATCCCATGTTCCCAGCACTGCTGCATCCAGCTGGGCTGAGCTGTGCTTTGTGCAGCTCATGGCAAGGACTGAGTTCTCTCTGTGCCTTTCTCTCTGCCAGGGTAGAGTTTCTTGTCACTGTACTTGTTTGACATGAGCTATTGCTTTGCTCTGCATAAAGATGAAGGAGGGAATAGGAAAACCTGGGAGGAAACAAACAATAAAAAACTCTCTAGCTCTGTCTCTGACTCCAGGTTGTCTGCCTTTTCCTAACGAGGTAGGTATTGGTGAACCAGGGTTACTGCTTCTTCATCTGTTTCCTCTCAAGCAAAATGTTCTGGTTCATTTTGTGCTGATATTTGCAGCCCCTTTTCAAACTCTGCCAGAAATTTAACATGGAAATAACACTAAATAACGTATTTTCTCTGTGAAGGAAATTAAGCCAAAGGACCGCAATTCTTTCTTTGAGAAACAATGTGACATTTTTCTTTTTTCCAGCCTGGTTTTGCTTTAATCATCTTCTAAAATGCTTAACATTCTTTTTTCTATTGAAGAAGAAACTGAATTAAAAAGGATAAGACAGTTTTTATGGGAAGATTTTACTGGTTTAATGACATGTCAGTTGGTTTCAGCTGAGCAGTCTTTAATCTTTAGGTGCATTTGTACAGTGATAAACCCTTTTAAAATGATAGGAAGCTCATTACTTGGAACTGAATTTTGTTTTGGGTTGTCACAACTAAATTTGTGGAGCAGATACCCTTTCACGCTGGCTGTATCTTACCACAGAAAAAAGGAGGAGTCATTGTGTAGTGATGCTGTGTCTTGGTATTACATCTTCACTATGTAAAAGAAATCATAAAGATGGTTTATAGGTCTGTGAGACTTTTCTAGATGAAAGGTGTATATGTTTGTCTTTGCTTCATGAGATTTTTTTTTTTAGTCCTAGTCTCTAAATTTTTAACACAAATGGGAAAGCAAGATTTGTTATTTCATAAAATTACAAATAAGGCCCTCCTGTAGTGTTAGGTACATGTTTAGGAAAGCAGATATTGCAAGTTCAATGATAAAATTGAGGAAGCTTTTTCACAGTGAAGGTAACATGCAGTGTTGCTTCCCCAGTCACCCTCCACTATTAGGTGTGGGTTTTGTTAGCATGGTGCAAATAGCATCAGTGTTGTCCTTTGCAAATTATGAAGCAGCTGTCATTAGTTTTCCTGACAAATTTAATTTTATGAAGTTCAGTCCTAACAGAATTTCCTTCTCTGTTTCATTTTTGGGGGTAACCTTTCTCTGCAGAAGAAAGAGTAAGGGAGAGCCCTTGGAGAGCTGAGCTTCCTGCATCTCATAAACTCTTTTTTTGAGGGCTTCTGGGATTAGTGCAGTGGGGGCAAGAGCTGTAGCCCTTGTTTATGTCATTTTTCACCTGGGTTTTCACAGCTGTGTGTTTTTCCTAGTGAGGCAAATATTTCAAGCTGGAGGCAATAATTCATGATGTTGCTGCTTTCTGGTGGCTAAAGATCTTCTCCTCAAAGTGCACTATCCCAGCTGTAGGAATTTCTCAGAATGTCTTGTCTTCCCTGAATGGTATCCCAAACTGATGGAAGTTATTGGTGCTCCACTGGAAACTCCTAGAGTGATACCAGTTTGTTTCCTGCCTCTTTAATCTCTTTGGGGAATATACACTGCTAGTGGTGCTTGTGTTACAACACTGAGCTACTTAATTAATGGCAAGCCAAAGGTAAAGGCTAATAATCTGCTCTCTTTAGTGATCTCTATGGAACAACCAGCTGAGGATAAAGGTGGTAGGTGACACGATGAAAATTTTTTTTTACCTAAGACCTATTTATTCAGTTGCTTGTGTAGCTTAAAGGCAGAAATAGGGAAATATCATTCTCCTCGAGGACAGGTGTTGAGCAAGCAGAAGAGATGGTGGGGAAAAAATTGTGCTTCCCTGGAGGCACACATGTCAAATGTAAAGCATAAGTCAAAGGAAATGGAATATAAAGCTTCATTTCATACCTGTCTTGACAAATGGCTGACTGTAAGTGTAAGACAAATTTAGTAGATGGGTCAGTGAGCTGGTGACAGGGCTGAAAATTTCTGCTGGAAAGAATTCAGGAGGATTCTCTGCTATAACAAATCCATGCTATTTCTCTAGTATGTTTTGGAGATAATGGCTTGCAGGTGAGAGAGGTATGGAAGCAATGTCCAGCTTTGGGGCAAAATTAAGACCTCTAAAACCCCTACATAGTCAAGGCCAAAGGCACATTGGTTTGCTACAGGAGGAAGCTTAATAAAGCCGAGTGAAAAGATCAATGGACTAGAATTTGGGAATGCAATGCTGAAAAATCAGAAATGTCAAAGTAGGATACTTGTTAGCAGGTTTGCACTCAGAAACAAAGTGTTTCTTTTGTAGACAAGAAATTCCTGAGGGTAGAGAAATAATTTTCAAGCTGTTGAGTGCTTCTGAAATTAAATCTCCAAACCAATGCTCTAGTGCTCCCAGGTTATCTGTGACTTGCTGGAGCTTCAAGTGTTTGGATCCATTGTCAGACTTCAGGGGATAACTCTTGCCCATGTATTTGTAGGATGTTATTTATGTTATGTTAGCATGCTGTGGAAGAATACCCTGAAATCACCTGTGGAAGAAATCCTGAAAGCAGAAAATTTCAGTCTAAAATGTTATTATTAGAGTCTGAAATTCTGAGAAGAACTTAAGATATGTTTCTTCCAGCTTTCACTGTTGCACTGATACAGTTGATGAAACAATACATTTTTCTGCAGTCAGGGTAGTTAGTTTTGTTGATAAGCAGTAACAGAAAATTTTTTCAAGTTACAGGAATTTTGAAAATGACAGTCAGTACACTGCTTCTCATTTTTAATAAAGGGTATATGGCAAAACCATCAGGGAAATTGGGATGTGTGGGCTAGTTCAGGGCTTAAGATGATTCTCAATAACGAAATCCTCCCTGCACCTGTTTGTTAGTATGATTTTGTTTAATATAAGACCTGGGGGATTGGCCCAAAGCAGAGCTAAGACAGTTTGAAGGAAGTGATTGAGAAATAGACAAAGGAGCATACACTTTTTGTAGGTTTTTTTTAGTTATCAGAGATATTCTCACTGGAGGAAATGGCCAAATAATGTCTGAATTCCAAAGGACATCTGATTCCATAGGATCATTTTAATCACCACTGTTGCATCTGGATGACTGTTGCATCCAGGTGCAACAGTCTAGCACTGGTTGAATGTTCTAAAAAATGGTCAGTGATTTGGGTATTGCAGTTCTGGTAATGGGCTTCCACCCTGTAGCCTTTTGTCCTTCGTTTTGCCCTTGCTAAGAGAGAAGGTGAGGAACTGACTTGACTTTTCACTCCCAAAAGACCACATGAAAATCTTAAACTTAAGTGGTTTATATATAGCAAAATGAGACTATCTCCCCCTACATCTCAGTTGACAATGAATAAGGAGGAAAAGGAGGAGAAATGAAGGTCACCAGTCACTTGGGACTGCTGTGCCTCTCCTATGCTTTCTGCCAAAGCCTGGAGGATGTAGGCAGAAGGCAGCTTAGTTTTGATATCCTTCAGATAATAGGATCTTAGTCACACATCTTAGTGGGTTAATAAGATTTTTGTGTGTTGGCTTGTAATATGCTTTGATTTTCCCCTCCTTTCGAGGCAGCTTCTTGATAAATTGTGGGCCAGGGGAAAGAGGAGATGTGAGGTGCAAGTTGCTGTCCTGCCCATTACCTTTGAGAGATGAAACCACTACAGCAGATAGACATGTGCCTTTCTTTTTATTTTATTACTAGGAGGCAGTTAAAAACTATAGGAAGAGAAATATAAGACTCAAATTTGAAGGGAAGGGAAAGATATAGAGAGCAATAAGGACCTTTCTAAAGAATAAAAATCTTGTTTGGTTTTTTTTTTTGTTTTGTTTTGTGGGTTTTTTTTGTGTGTGTTTTTTTGTTTGTTTGTTTGGTTGGTTGGTTTTTTGTTGTGGTTTTTTTTTTTTTTTTTTTTTTTTTTTTTTTTTTTTTTTTTTTTTTTTTTTTTTTTTTTTTTTTTTTTTTTTTTTTTTTTTTTTTTTTTTTTTTTTTTTTTTTTTTTTTTTGTGGTTTTTTTGTTGTTGTTGTTGGGGTTTTTTTGTTTGTTTGTTTCTTTTTTGGGGGTTTTGTTTTTTTTCTTTTTAAACTGGAGGGGACTGTGATTTCGACCAAAGCACTGCTAAAGGTATCTCAGGCCTAATAGCATCTATAAAGATATTTAGCATTAATATGTCTTCTCTTATATATTATAAATAGTTATATTTATAACTATTATAACTATTATAAGTTATAAATAGTATTGCCAGAACAAATTTTATGGGGATCCTAGGTATGAATGCAGCAACAAATGGGTGCAGCTTTCCAAGGTGAAAACTTTATACTATTGTTACATCAATGCCTGTGCTTGTTACTAGTCCTGACTGGCTGTCAGAGTTGATGACTACCATGGGAGCTGTTTAATCTTTGGCTGGTGGCTGTAAATGGAATGAGGTAGTGGGAAGAGAAAAAGAAACAATCTGTAATTCATGTCTTAGTTACTGTGTTTTGTGTGTGTGTTTGGTTTGTTTGTTTTTATCCCCAAAAAGAACTGAGGGAAGGATCTTACTTTGAATGTGTCTCACTTCGTTTAACAAGTTGGTTTTGACTAAGTCCTCTTCTCTTTGCTGAAATGCAACGGTTTTCATTCTGACAGCATCAACGTGTTCTGTAGAATATAGAGCCCCAGTGAAAATAGACCTTTAACAGCAATTTATATCCCAAGTCTGAAATGTGCACTTTATGTCTGTTGTGATCCCTGGGTACCTGTTAAGGGATTACTTACATCTTGCCATCCTAAGTTTCTTTCCATAAACAAATGAAACCTTTGAGTCAGAGGTTCAAGGAACTTGCTCAGATGAAGTAGCATTTAACAGCACTTTGGGGAGAAAGAGATAAGGTGGGAAAGTGAAGAATTGATAACCTATTAGCTGTTTAAATTTCCCTCCTTGAATTATTGACAACATGTGACATTAGAAACTTAGAAATTACTGTGTATAAACAGCTTGGAAAATATGACCTTTGCATTACAATTGGTCTCCAGATGCCTTCTAACTTAATAAAAGCAGCTACCGCTGGCATAGTTTGTTGCAGCTGGAATGGGTGGAAAAATGCAGGGAACTGAAGAACTTTTCTTGCATAATCAGGTATATACTCAGATGACAAAACATACTAGGTAATGGCTGAAATGTCCCTCTTTGAGACTGGGCTCACTCCTCTGGAGTTTTGGAGTGATCTGATTTTCAGCAATAAAAACATCCAGTGAGTTAAGGTTAGTTGTCCTTGCCTACTGCTATATCTCTTTCTAGAGCAAGTGGTGAATGATCAGAGACACTAGAAAGCCCTATGTTACTTTAATTCCTACTTCCTCTCCTGTTGACCAGTGAATATGACCTGAATGGCTATTTTTTCTTATTTTTTCATGGCAAACCAAGTGCACTATATTACTGCTTTGCAGTGTTGTTCATGTGATTAACATATAAGCTAAGTGTTGTGCTGAATTTGGCCCTGGGATTTCTGCTGATTTGGGAGAAGCTGAGAACACAAGGACTTGATTTTTCATCTTCTCTTGTTATCGCTGTTGAGGAATAACAAGTGACCAAATCAGTGTTGGCAGGCAGAGACCTCATAAGGCACTTTATGAATCTTAGGACTGAGGAAAATTATTTTGTAATTTAGGCCCATTAACATTGGTTGCCATAAGATGAGACCTACCAAGTTTGTCGATAGAGTGATGCGTTTCATTGTAATTTGTTAGTGTAAGGTTCATAGGGAATGCTAGAGAGTGCTTTTGGATGAACAGGTGTTTGGAAGAATAGCTATCCTCCACACAGTGTAGCAAAAGACTGTGCAGAATAAAAATCATCTTTGCACAAGGCTTGTTTGTTTTGTCAGCTTCTGGGAAACATACGTTGCATATGTTGGGGTAGTGTTGTTCATCACTGACTGAAGATCAGGCTAAAAAATGTATGTTCACGTCTGTTTGGATTCAAAAAGACAGTAGAATTACAGGAAGGGGAATAGAAAGCTTTTACTCATGTGCTGTTGGAGCTAAACAAGGTGGAGGCTAGAACTCAATCTTAGAGCACGTCAGGACCTTATGAAGCCCATCTCTCCATCCATTACAGAACAGGGATGAATGTTTTCAAAAGTAAAGGCCTAGGAGTTCATCAGAGTAGGTATTGCTACCCTGCCTTCCATAAAAAACTCTCTTGAACTCTTCATGCTTGATGTGTGTAATAATACTAACCTACATCACAGAGCTCTTGTTAAGAGTGATCAATTAATGTTTTCAGGGCACTTTTGGGGCCTAAAGATAAAAGGCACTTATGGTCTTAAGTTTCACTACCCCTGCTGCCCCAGGATGAAAGTTTTCTTTTTAAAGACCCACTTTCTTTCCTGGAGTGAGGGGAGGGCAGTCTATTATTAAAGGACATCATCCTTATCTCTGTTGTAGCTGCCTTGTGGCCATGCAACATCACTCAATAATACTGTCAAGTATTATCTTCTGCTTGTAACACAGTGCTAAACAGTGATTTATTGCTTGAATACACAGTGGTTTCATGAAAGTGATTTGTATAAACAATAGCAAAGTGCTAAATAAATTATTCATTGCATGCTAATTTTTCACTTTTGTATTCTGTAGTGAGCTCCAGAATAAACAATCTGGGTATTGAATATATCAAATGAATCGCAGGTTTTTCATGTTGTGTATCCCCCACCTCCAGTCTTCCCTCAGGTCATGGTTCCTTTCCCAAGGAAAGGTCTCTTCAGCCTTTCTCACATTAGTTGCCTTTTGTGATATTTCTCCTCTTCATTCTTTCTTCGGATAGAGTTGGGTGAATCATGTTCCAATAGAGGCTTGGATTACTGATTTGTGGAAAACTCTGTGTTTGGAGTTGATGGATATTTCTAAATCCTTCAGGAACTTCTGGGTCTTAACCAGAAAAGCACAACGATAAATAGAGCTTGCAAAGTAGGATCTTAATGGCTTACTCGAATGTTTTCATTAAGTCTCTTCTTGCATACTCCCTTTTTTTCTGAGTGCTGCTCTCTTTTAGCTGCCAGTGGCTATGCTGCAGTCCCCTAGTTTGCACAAAAGATCAGGTGTCTGAGAAACTTCTCAGAAGCAAGTTTTTACTTGCTTGTAGAAATGCTGGCTTTCCAAATTTCCTTTAGGAATGACATTTCATCACTTAAAATCTTTGTCCCTTGGCAAGGCCTGGAGCCTCTGGAATGTCTCTGAGTGTTTCGACAGCAAAACAGAAGCACTCCAGGCACAGAACAGCTAAGTGCTTTTCTCCACTTGACTCTTCCACCCTTCCTGGGTGTCCACCCTAAATCACTGGCAGTAACTGTAAGTTTAGGAAAGAGCTGCTGATTGACGGCAAATATAATAGGGCATAAGAGAAGAAATTTCTTTCCAAGTAGTTTTAGGGCTTTGCCCTCATCTGGTCTTAATTCTGAAATAATCCCCTGAAGGCCTATGTGAGTATTCAGTGAAATGAATAAACAGAAGACTATATTTCCCTCTTGAAGCATGCACAGGGCTCTCATGCTAATGGCTTTTAAGCATGAATGCAATTACAGTGTGTAATCGATTCTCTCTATACCAGCTTTTGTCTTCTGAAGTGAAACCTTGTCTCTTTCATCGTTATTTGCCTTTGTATTAAAACATTTCAAGATGACAAGCAGTTTTTCCTTTGTTTCTGTCCTCCTTCCCCTCTTTCCTGCCTAATTCTGCCACTGGAAGAAAATCTACTAAATTTACTTTGGAACCTGAGTATCTGCTTTTTTTCTCCTACAGTAATTAACTCCCTGGATTTTCCTTTTACTCCTTTTAATATATTGAGTTTGTGTTTGGTTTTGTTGTTGTTGTTGTTGTTGATGTTTTAGCTCATTAATCATGTTTGGAGCTACTCAGAAATGTTTCCATGAAACAGATTCTTACTGAATGAAAGGGGAATTTGTGAAAGGGGATTTGAATGCGGAAAAAAGAATCCAAAGCAGGGAATTAATTCCACTTTATAAGTTAATCAGCGTGTCAGTGGCTGAGGTGTTTTTCTGGAATGTGGTAGGCCTGTGTTTGGCCTTTTGGAGCCAGGAAAAGCAGTAACTCAGTGTCTTGACCTTCAGGCTTTAGCGATTACAGAACCACAGTTTCCTTGTCTCTGATTTGGTGGTGGTAGTATCTTAAATTCTTTTTACACTGTAACAAATTTCTATTCCCTCCTGATGACAAGCATGAAGATTGGGACTATCTTTAAAAGATTTGAGGGAGAGAGATGCTGCATTTTGCCTTTCTTTATTATAATTCATGTTGTTGTCTCCTAAAAGTTGTCGCCGTGCCAGGGACCCCTGTAAGCTGAGTATAATAAACACTGCCATACATCTTGCTCTAGTGATTGAATTATAAAAGATTAAGAAAGAAAATACTAGTATCCACGTTTGGCAAACATTGAAATTCCTGCCTACAGGTGGTTTGTATAGATGCCAAAACCAGGAATAACTATAAACAGATACATATAAGTTCATGAGTGCAAAAGCTACCTACGGTATCTATAAGAACAAAAGGATAGGCCATATTTTCTCTCCAAAAGTGGCTAAAGTTGCATACCTGGGAAAACCTCCACAAACATTGCTAGATATATTTTTTTTTGATTGACCTCAATGCACATTTTTTTCCCTGAACTTCTATCTCCCTTTGAGCTGATAGTAAGTTTTCAGTATCCACAAAATGCAGTACGAAGGAACTTCCCCAGTCATGTAGATGTAATATTTTGAACCTCCCAGTTTTGCTTGCTGTCCTAGGCTCTGTGTGCTGAAAACTAGTGAATAATCAGTTCAGGACACTTGTGACTTTACAGATGTCTTTCATATCTCCTTTGTCTCTTCTTGAATTGAGAGTTGGAGTAATTTCTCACTAAAAAAAAAGGTCATTCCACATCTTTGATCATCCTTGATTGCTCTCTCTGATCCTTTTATTATTAGGCGCAATAGTTGCAATAGTTTTTGAATTAGGAAGAATGTAATCTGCTGACTGCTGGAAGTTATTAAGGGGAAGTGTCACCCTCTACATGCACAATTTTAATGCTTTCTCTCTAAACTTCTGCTATCACTTCTGTCACAGAGAGGATTAGTGGGCAGTATTGAACCTTTTTTCTGTTCATTAGAGGATGCAAAAAAATGAAGGGATTTTTACTTTATGGATTCTTCATAACACAGACTGGTGAAATTGTGAGTTGGTAATTTAGCTGTTTAACCATATGGTTGTCATTCTCTGTCATTGCATGCCTGTTGATCTGCAGTCCAAGTGGAAAGCAAATCACAAAGGTCTTCATGACTCTGTAGTTCTTGTTACTTGCATAGTTAGTAGAGGTCCTGATACCTGCTGAGCAGTATAAAATTGCTAAAAATAATACAAAGAACAAGATTTGTATAAGTAATTTGATCAAATAATGAGTTCTCTCAAGTTTGGTTTTTTTTTTATTCATGAGCAGCCTGTAAAATTTTCAGTCATGAATTATTCAGGCTTATTTGTGAATTTATTTGAAAACATTTCCTCACATAGCTGTCTAACCAAACAGTTCATTGAGAATGTTCCTGTGTTCTAGTTCTGTTCCTCCTTTTTTACAGTCCTGAAGTCCTGTGGTGGGTTGACCTGGGCTGACGCCAGGTGCCCACCCAGCCGCTCTATCACTCCCCTTCCCAGCTGGACAGGGGAAAGAAAGAGTAAGGTGGAAAAACAACTTGTGGGTTTGGATAAAACAAAAAGTAAAGCAGAAGTGAAGTGAAAGATAAGATAGTTTATTATCTACTTCCCACGAGCAACGATGGTCAGCCACTCCCAAGAAGCAGGGTTGTGGTACTTGTGACGGTTCCTCAGCAGGCAGCCTTTGGAGACAATGAATGCCCACCTTCCTGCTCCTCCCGTCAGCTTTTGTATCTGAGCTGATGTTATATGGCATGGAATATTCCTTTGGTCAGTTTGGGTCAGCTGGCCTACTTGGATCCCCTCCCAGGGTCTTGCCCTCGACTGAGGAAGGAATGTTACAGATGCTGTACTCAGGGTTAGCAAAAACACCGGTGTGTTATCAACACCCTTCTAGCTGCCACTGCAAAGCACAGCACTGTGAGGGCTGCTGTGGGGATATGAACTCCAGCTCAGCCAGACCCAATACAGTGTGGTATTGGGAAGGTAGAGATAATGGGAACAGATAGGTGCCCAATTATTTCCAGTCTTTGAATGTGCATATTCTAAAACACAACAGCCTGAAAAATACGGTTTATTAACGCAGAATGCATAAGAAAGCTTCAAGCCCTTTAGTTTCCTGCTCAATTATAGCAGACCAGCAGGCTTGTGAAAACTTAATTTAGTGGTTCTTTGTTATTGACTTATGTTCCTGCTAAGTAGGCGATGGAAAGGATCTCTAGAGTTTAATAAGGGATTCATGGATCACTGCACATTGAGGTGTACTTAAACTGTCTTGATTGTGCCTGGATATTTCTTTCTCTCTTCCCAATTAGAAGGCAGTGTGACAGTTTCATCAGGAGAGTCTTGTAAATATAGTTACACCATTAATTCTATATTTTTTTTTTTACATAGCTATATGCATTACAATACTTTATTAACAAAATGGTTATATTGAAGACTGCCAGTGTCTGTGGGGGACAGACCCTATGTCTAAACCTTTTCAGCTCATAACAATAGAACAACCAAACTGAAAATATGGTGTGTTGAGTCCCAGAAGCTCTGGATATGTTGCATGCTCTTCTTTTTTTTTCTTTTTTTTTTTTTTCCCCTGGGATTTCAATGGTCAAAAGGAATGTCTGGTCACCACATTAATAGTCCTCACAATAAACTGATTCAGAAAGCTGCTGTAAGTAATTATCAGTCAGATATTAGAAATATTTTATCAAATATACCACTTTAAAATGATTTCAACAAAATGTTGAGGGGCAGCCTGCACACAACTAGTGCTGAGAACTGATGGTGTGCAAGTTGGGAAAGTGCTTGTGCTGCATAAGGTGGAAGGCATTTGCAGGGGGGACCTGGGGGACGTGGTGAGAATGCAGCTGATAAACGTATCCAAGGGGAGCTATTGAGCTGGATTATCATAAACCACTTTATGGTTGTAGTGGTTCTTTAGTGATTGTGATCAAACCTGGAACAAAATGATTGTTGCAGTCCATGTCCTTGTTTAGCTGAGCTTGCATGAGTATGGTTATCTTTTCATGCAGTGCTCATGTAGCAGTCCCAGGAGTAAATTTGCAGTTGTCAGTGAGTACTGTGGAGTGTTACAGATCCCTGACCTAGTGTGCTATTAATTGTCTCGGGTGCTGGTTTCTGTGTAGCTGTGGCAGTGTGGGCTGGCTTGCTTTCTGGACCCACATTATTAACAGCAGATGGGTTACACAGAGTGCAGCCTGTTGCTTTCTTCCCAATATGTTATGAACCTGATCAGCAGCAGTGTGCAGACTTCCATTCTCTACCTTGCTGGCCAGCTAGCTCAGCACTGTTTGCCAGGAGAGAGAAGTCAGTTTAAATGTAATCCTTTGGAACTGAGGGAGCTTCCTAGAAGCGTTTGCAGAGCAGTTGAGAACAGGGTCAAGACAAAGATTTAAGCTGGTTCTAAACGTGGTATGGTGAGATAGCATGGAGCCAAGGTAGGTGTGGGAAAAATTTAGCCATGTTTACCCTAGAATTTCTTCTGTGATAGCAAAGACCCTCCTGAGGCCTAAACTGGCAAGTGCACAGAGCAGCCTCTTCTGCTCAGCCTCTGCTTGCCGTCTTGAAACCTATAGGTAGGACCGCACATTCCAGGTCTTAAAAAGCAATCACAGGTCAGGAGTGATTAACAAAGTCTGTTTTCCTTGAAAATGCTTTTTTAGGTTGAAACAAAACTTGATCGTGTCCAAAGTGCAAATACCCTGTCCTTCCTAGAGTAGCCACTTGGAGCTGGTTTCCTTTGGGAGATGGGTGAGCCAGATTTAAGCTCGTCTTTGACAGTGTGTTTTCTTCCCTGTGAATGTGCTGACCCACCAAGGCTTCTGTCCGTTTCCTGCCTGCCGGGGCTTCTCCACTTTTTATGAGTAACTAAAAACATTTTCAGTGCTGTATCTCTTGGTGGGTGTGCTCACTGGGGATGTGGTAAAACCCAGGATCAAACATCTTTTAATCTGAGCTGTCAACGCAGAAGTGATAAAGTTCTGTCTCTCCTCCTCTGTCCCACCTGCTATGGCAGAATAATCCACTTCGACTGCTGATCCTAATGAATAACAGACTTTCTGAAGTCTTGTATTTCTATGCAATAGGAAGGGTTATCTGTATTCACAGCAGAGCTAGCATGGGACTGGATTTTCAGCTCCTTTTCATTGTATTTCTACTTTGCCTGTTTTTTGCTTCTCGCTCTTGTTAGCTTGCATTGATTGGTAAGTGGTAAAGGAGAAAAACACACGGTCCCAGGAAACAAAAACAAATCAAGAAATAAAGAAAAGGCGAGACAGTGTTTTTCATTTCATTACTGTGCTTCTTCACAGCCCCCATTCTGACATTTAGAACAACATAATATGCATGTCTCTGTTCATTAGGTTCCTCAGTACTACACAGTGACAGCCACAGAGGGTAGGGGAAAAAAAAGAAAAAGAAACAATCTTAAACATGAACTAACCTTTGCAGGCTAAATAACAAAGAAATGAGAACAGCAAAGGGGAAAAATGTTTTCTGAAAAAGTAAATATATCCAAACCCATGGCCTTATGTAGGTTATTCAAGTACCATTATGAAGGGGAAAAGAGAATACTGACCTCTACGTCAGAAATAACTTATTTTCTGCCCAGTGATTTGTTTGTTCTGTACATATATGTTTGAGCAGATCTATTACTGGTATTTGAACAACAGTAAACGACACAAGGAGACTGCTGAAACTAAGGATAATCTTTAAGACATTCGGGCGTTGATACAGCTTCTCAAAAATTAAAAATCTTCTAATAGAAAAGCTCTTAAGCGTTCTCAAAATAGGGTATCTGCACCAAGTAGAGATATCTAAATGGGTGCATATGTTCACCACAGCATGGTGTCAAATACATATATTAGCTTGGAAATGTTAAATGCTAAGATTTTATCCTAAATTTACTAAGAAGTCAGGATATAGCAATATTACTTAGGATTTTTGATGTAGCTAATCAGCAATTAAGATGCATATTTGGGTGGGTCCAGGGATGCCTCTGCAGAAGGACTGTTAGAGCTGTATCAAAAATAATTATGATGGAATGCAGCTGGCTTCCTGCCCCAGTTCCAAGAAAGCTGCAGAACTTTAAGAATGTGTGAGTTTTACTCAAATTTCTGGAGGAAGAAAAAAGAACAAAAGAGACATTTCAACTCTCTGGAAGAGATTTTGATTTATTTTGATTTCTCATAGTGGCACTTTTAATTTTTCGTAATTTCATATTCTTTTTGGGATGTCATTTGCAATTTTTTTCCCCCCTTAAGTGACGAGGTTAAAATTCCCAATGGAGTTTTCTTTCATGGTTGTTTTGAGAGTTGTAATTTTTTCTCAGTTGGGAAAAAAATAACAATCCGAGTATTTTATGAAAAATAATTCTCAGTCTATTTTTCATCAATAATTACACACTGCTAATTTTAGTATTCCATAAAATAAAATTAGCCTGATTCTAATTGCTGTGCTTTACAGACAGGAGAAGTGTTTCTTGATTCTTGTTTGGTCTTCTCCAAGATTACATCAGCCAGTGGCAAAGATGGAGAAAATCACTCTATTTTTCCTGTTTATTCTTCCCAGTGTCTATACCCATTATCTCCAGGTCTGCTTCTAAAGGTACCAGATGTCAAAATATTAATTAGGGGAAACATTCATTAGTCATTTGCATCTCTGGTACCTCTGGCAAGCAGAGCAGGAGAGGGTCAAGAGAAGAAAACAAGACTTGGAAAGACATATAAGCAACTGCACAGCTGCTTTGCAGGTCCAAGGGAGGCTCAAAGCTGAGGGTATGTAAAACCCCCACATGGTGTCTCCAAGCAGGCTGGCACTGCACATCATGGAGTTCACTGCTGCCTTTCACTGGGAGAGCTGTTATTCAGAAAGGCTTTATGCACACCCCCCATCCCCTTAGTTTGTCTCCCCCCCCCCGATTTTTATTTGTTTGCTAAGGAGGGGATTTACAGACCCATTCAGAGGGTGTATGAGGGATAGCAGCAGCACAGTTCTGTATCTGGAGCAGACAGCTGCCCTGCTGTCATTGATAAGCATTCCTGGGAGGGTGGAGATTGAGATTTAGCACTTACAAAGTGCTAATTGGTGTGAGCCTTGGTGAACCATATGTGCCCTCCACAGCCTGGCCATCTGATGCCTCGGCAGGTGGCTGGCGCTTCCCACCTTGGCTGCCTCTTCAAAGAGGGACCTGCCAGGCGAGGGGAAAACACCTCCTGGACAGCAGTGGGGTTTTGGGGAGTGGAGGGGATGTCCATGTCAGGGTGCCCGGGGGAGCAGAGGGGGATCACGGCTGTTGTGTAGATTTCCCCATGAGCCGTGCATGACATGTGTTCGTGCAGATAGGAATTGCTTTGGGCAGCCTTTCTTTGTGCTATGAGAGATCCAAGAGCTGTGCTGTAGAAACAGATATCTGTCAAATGTGTGTCCTCTGCCCCCTATACCTTCCTCTGTAGCACTGTGTGCTTGTTTATGCCCTCAGCTCCCACATCAGCTTTTTCTGCCATCTCACATGCTGAGCATATCGGAAGCAGAGAATTCTCACTGTAGCTGTTTCAAGGATTAGCAGTGAGTAAGATGTAGAAGGGCTTTTGGCTTTGGAAAAAGCAGTGCTGAGATCTGTTCCTCCCCTGGTGCAAGCAGCTATGTGGTGATTCCTCTGGCATGCTGGTGCCAGCTGATAGGCAGCACTGGCCTGATAGGCACTGAATTTCCTACAGTCCTTTGCTGCTCTGCCAAATGTGTTGAAGTTGGAAATTTTACCAAGGGGAGCAGGGGGATATGTATCTGTGTGCCTCATTTCTTAGGAACCCAGGCTGAAAATAATAAGAAATATATAGATTCAGAGGTTTTGTCAGATAAGTTATGGGACTCTAATTTACTGCAGTTTTAATGGGATATGGAAGAGGATAAGATATACAGTGATCTCGCAGGGAGACATGCAAAATAAATTAGAAGCAATAGTACTGGTCTGGTAGTTTGTCCCAAATGTAGGTCTTCTTAAAGGAGCCCAACATCTTGAAAGTCAGAAATTATTTTTTGAAGACGTTAACAGAAGAGCAGGCTGAAATTTTTTGCGCGAAATTCTTTTTGCTAAAATTGCTTTCCTCCCCCTAGTAAGATAAGTTTATTGTAGAAGTGCCTGTTTTGGCAGGAGGGAAAGGCTGTTTGTCAAAAGAGCTAATAAAAGTCCTAAACTTGGAAACACTTCCATTCTGAATAAATCTAAAACTTTTCACTGAAGTCATAGAAACATTGGTTGTTAGAGGTATTTGGAAGTCCTCAGTTCAGCCTCTTACTTCAGGCAGCTGCAGATCAGGTCAGCCCTGACTTTGTCTAGCCAGGTCTAAAGAAACTAAAGGGATAGAGGCTTTACACATGTTCTAGGTAGTCAGCAGTGTTGAACTCTTATCCTTATTGAGATTTTTCTTGATGTCCAATCTGAGTCTCCCAAGTCAAAAGTGGTGATCATTTGTTTGTGTCATGTCATCTGCTACAGCTGGTGTTGGACTGGAGGCAGGCCAGTGGGTTGTCTGTTCACCACAGCTGTGAAAAAAGTCAGCAGCTTCAGTGCCTGTGAAACAGAGAAGAAAATATTCACAATTTTCCTGCATACAAGATCTCATCTTGTATCCTGAAACTTCAGTATCTCAGCTCATTCCCACTGCCTCCTGGGGTTGAGGGAAGAACCTGTTGGTGATAACATGCAGAGGAGCTGAATGAGAAAAGGTCCAACTGGCTAAATGTACACCTCTGCAAATTCTTTCCATGTCAGTCTAGGCAAATGCTTTTAACAATTCATTCCATTATGTTAAGCACCCATTAAAAGAATTCTAAGCCCTCCCCAGGGTTATTTCAGTTCTGTGAGATTGTAATTGTTTGAGACTAACCATGATTTCCTCTTTTGCCTTCAGGTGATTCTAATTCTGACAAAGCTGTATGACTACAACCTGGGAAGCATCACAGAGAGCTCTCTTTGGAGGTATGGAGATAAATTGAGTTAATAATTATCACCTTACTTAAATAGGAAGAGCCTGATGCAATTCTTTTATTAAATTTAATTGGATTTCTTTAAATGTACTGGCAGGTTTGTAGCTAAACCCTTTCTCACTTCTTTCATACTCAAGGACAAAGAGGCTGAAGTCTGATTTTCTTGTTTCAGCTAGATAAGGTACTTCATGGATATGCTGTCATTTGATTTCCCCTTCCCTGTCTTATTCAGATTGAAATCAGGCAATTGGTTTATTTTTAGGAGAATTTAACAGCCTGAAATTCTTGAGTTCTTGTTTATAATGAAGGATCTCATGGCTGTCTACCCAAATGATCCTTATGAAAAGCCAGTGCTGCTAAGACTGAGGGAATACTTATGAGTGAGTATTCAATGTCTGTTGATTAGAACTGATGGTATAGTATTAGATAATTGATTTCCACTTGACTGCTAGATTGATTTATAGGGAATGTTTCAATACTTCCATGATTTCAAAGCATATCATGCACTCTGTGAACCAAAGGAAGGAACTAGGCCTTGGACAATTTCTTAAGGCTGTTATTTGGATTCAATGCAAGCAGATGGTACCTCTTTTTACTTCTCTGAAGAAGGAATCTAAGAAGTGTTTACTTCACGTGTCCCTCCTGCTACTTTTATGATCTGTATTGGATGAAGGGGATGTTTTGTTGTGGTTTCATCTGTGAAACTTTGGTGTGGAGTTTAGGGGTTTGGTATGCAGGTCACTGATGGAGGTGAATAGGCTACTGTCATAGTAGAAGAAAACTTCAGGTATTTGAAACTGAAACTTCTGGTTAGAATAACCTTGTTTTGATAAGCTTGCATGGGAAAGGGGTTTTCTTCACCATGGAAGATTTTTGGTGCAGAAGTAGAACAAATAACCTTTTCGTTCAAGGAACTGAGCAGTTTTTAAGAGAATGACAAAGCAAGGATTTGACATAAAGTATAGTCTGAACTCAGGCTATTACTTTGCCCACTGGCCTGAAGGAATGAAACAAAACCAAAACCAAACAAAGAGAAAAAACAAATCCAAGACAGAAAAACTAAACCCTAAAGAAACTCAGAACTCGTAGGATTTGTTCTGAACAGCAACAGGAACACTCAAAAAGCTAGTATTTTTCAGGGTTGAATAAATATTTTTTCATGCATTCATATACCTTGCTGCTATGACTTTCTACTTCCTTGTCTTTACTCTGGTGTGTGCACACATAAAGGGTCTTTCAGGAATGTGACTTTTTCAATGTTCTTATAAAGGGAGTTTTGCTAGATTGTTTTATTTCTCAGTAGTTTTAAAAAAGAATATTCATAAATATGAAAAATACTGTTTCTGTTTCCTTTTACTGGCGTCAGTCATTTCACCCTGAGAAATACTCATCTCTGTTTCATTAGTTGTTGAGAAAGTTAGATCCTTTCAGCATGTGAAGACATCTCCTTCCCCATTGCTGACAGTGCTGAAGATCTGCTGGTGATTGTGCAGGATTGTGTTAAGATATGGTTTTCTGACTGAATATAGCCATGGAAAACATGCTTCTTGTTAACCTTACACTGTTGCCTGTTTCAGAATTAGTTTCTGTGGAGCATTCCACAAAAATGGCATAAAATTTTGCCCTGATTAGAAGAGAAGGGACTGTGGGGATGCCACTGGAGGATGCAGCAGATAGCTGGGGCCTTAGCAATGTAGCAGTCCTAGAGCTAGTGAGTGCAGTGTACCTCTCCTCAGCTCAGACAGTCCTAATGTCAGAAAGTGATTAACAACATATAATAGCCTGATTATTTCCTCTAGCTTGGTATCCTATTACCAAAAACCTGTCTAAGAAAGATTATATGAAAATGATCGTCATATCTGACACTTCCTCCTAGTATTCTCCTAGCATTCATTCTCAGGCTTTAAGTTTGGGGTCCTTCTTCAATCTTTTGTGTAAGGTATATCAGGATGGGAATAGTTTTTTATATATATATATTAATATATATTGTGGGATTAATATTCCATGAGCTAACTTTCTCAATATCTTTCAGAATGTGTTAAAATTTTTAGTACCTGTAAGCAAGAGCAAAGAATTCCATAAATTCATATCACTTGTAGGACTTGACTGCCATTGTATGGCCAACCATCCAGGATCCCTGGGTGATTGTTTTGGACTGGGAATTGTTGAAGGAGAACCAGAATAAATCCAGTTGTCTTTGCAGTGCTCCATTACTCCTGATAGGCTCTTCAGTGCTCATGGCTGCTCTGGAAGCTGCCAGTGCACTTCCTTGTATTTTCCTCAGTCCTGTTGCCTAACATAAGCCTTAGGTGGTCACAACTGTGCTCTGTCCTGAGCTTGGCTCTGCTGTTAGATCTCCACTTACTGTGCAGGCATGCCTTCAGGTCACTAATAAATATGCCTAAATATGTCCCAAGACAGCTCCTCTGCTCTTAGTGTGATAAATGGAAATGGTGACATGGGCATATCTCATTATTCAGTGTACCTGGCAGAGGTTATTAGCTGTTGCTCCTCCTGGCTTCTTATGTGACATGTTAATTTAAATCTCCCTGCTTGTTTGAAAAGGGTAGGGAAAAATAGGTTTGAGAGAAGGGGTGAAGCATATCTTGCTATTTATTTCATGCCTCTAAGTTTGATTCTGGGGAATGGAAGAAAACATGATCTTATGTCTGGTTTGCTTTCTGGAGTTCTGTTTGTGAAGGCTAGAGGAGAAAGGTAGTTCTGCAGGTACCCACAGTTGAAGTGGAATCTGTCTTGAATACATGACAAAGAAATACCACTCTTGCCTCCTGTGCTGAGTACATTCTCAAAAGGCTGATGAATGATGAGAGGCTGTTTAGAAGCATGTCATGGACACAAGTCATTTATGTGATAGCTGGTTATAAGCACATCTGTCATTTGAAAGTGTAGTTGGGTGATTTGAGCAGTTTTATGACTGATGGAACTGTAACCACCTATAACCCAACTATGCCATTGCCTACAGTATATGAATCTGTCGTCTTTATAAACACACTACTACCTGCTAGGATGACATTTCTTTGTAATTTTTCAGCCACTTTAACTACTGGAGTTACAACTGCAGTTGGCTGCAACACTAACGGATGGAGATCATCCTTCTAAAACTACTGATGAATTAAAAGACCACTGATGACAGACATGAAGAGATGAAACACAGTAAAGAAAGGAGATGGAGAGAAGCTATATTATCTACTAGAGTGTTAAGGCTTTGTGCTCAGTGAGATTTGGATGGCAAGTGAGCTGCTGACACTGTATATGGTAAATGAAATTTTGCATCAGGCTGTGCCTGACTTTAATTATGTCATTATCCTCTCAGCAGATTTTTTCCCACAGTTTTAGTTAAGGAATTTTTATTTACTTTTTGCTATTCTTTTTATAGAAGAGGATGAAAATGGAGGAAAAAGATTATCTGTCACTGAGCAATTAACTGAGTGTATTGGATTTATTTCTCTTCCTCTCATAGATATCTCTCAGATCACAAAGAGGATTAGGCTGTGAGAGTTAGGAGAAGATGTTTTTTACCACTGGAGTAAGATAAGATTACATTTCAAATAAATAAAAATGTCAGAATAGTGTATATGGTATCCATAAGCTGTAGACAGCTGTGGGGAGGACTAATCTTTTTCTATTTGTGTAAATATGATGCTCTGGAAAGGTGTTCATGCAGGAGACTTTCAGGGCCTCGAGAGGCTGACAAGCCATTAGTACTACCATTCACCTCTTTGCCTTCTTATTGCTCTGTATTTGGGCATCAACGAGTAACTTCATGGAACTTCATATAAAAATAATAGTGATTAAACTTCGGTACTCAGCCAGAAAGTAGGAAGATGTAGAGTTTGCTTAGGGTGAGAGCATTCTAAAATGTGATCTGTTGCTGTGTTAGTGCTGGAAGTTATTGGTGGTACTCCTGATACTCCAATACTATGGAGCTCCCATAGGAGAGTTTTCCCTTCCAACCCGTCCTTCACCACTCCTGGTTTCTGCAATAAGGAAGCTTGAGCACATATACCATGAAGAAGGCATGATGAAAAATACTTATGCCTGCTATAGATCTAGACTTAATTTTCCCTATGTAAAGCAGAGGTTGTTAAGAGTTGCTATTTTTTTTTTCCTTCTTGGAAAGCTAAGAATGGATCTGTTTCTAGCTTTCACATGACCTTTTTGTTTAACCTGGAACTACTCCCCATCAGTAACCTTTGTTTATTCCAGGGGATAACAATGAAGTAAAGAATTCACTGGCCTGATAGATATTGGGCTCAGGTAGACCAAGGTACTTGGTACTAAGGTCTAAATACTATTGTGTTGTGTCTGTATGTTGGGTAGTCCCCTATCATAAGTGTTTATGGGAGTATGTTGGTGAAAACACTTACTGTTGAAGATAGGCTGGCATTAGTATGTTAGATAACAAAAAGGAGCAGTGGAGAAAGTGGAATATGTTCTTTCCTCTTGCAGTTGCTCTAGGGATAGAAGCCTCAGGGAGAGAGGTAGATGTAGACGGAGGATCATATCTGAAGACAAACTTGCAATGTGGTAGGATAAGGGGGAATGTCTTTAAACTGAAACGGAGTAGATTTAGTTTAGATATTGGGAAGAAATTCTTTACTGTGAGGGTGGTGAGGTGCTGGAACAGGTTGACCACCGAAATTGTGGATGTCCCATCCCTGGGAGTATTCAAGGCTGGGTTGGATGGGTCTTTGAGCAGTCTGGTCTAGTGGGTGGGCAGGAGGGTTGGAACTGTATGATTTTTAAGGTCCCTTGAACCCAAACCATTCTATGATATTAGCCAGATGATCTCTGTTAGACATCTTTCTCTCCCTTAAATGCCATTGCTGGAAAGTTCTTGGCTGTGAGTTGACCCCAGCCATGTGGTTATAAATACTGTAGGTGCTTTGAAGCCTCCCATATTGATGTTTCTGCCTGTAATTTTCTAGTTCCTTGCTATGTAACAATGCCCTCTCTTACCCTTGTCACATTCAGAATTATTGATGCATTTGTAAAGATTTTCTTCTCTGGACTAGAGAGTTATTGCAACAGGACACTTAAGAGTTTGTCTGTGTTTGCTTAGTTCCTTTGAGGGGAATTTCCAAGATATGTCTGTTAATATATTCATTGTTCTTCTGGAACTTTTATGCTGGGTCCTTACTTCTGTTTTGCAGATTGACTATTCTCAACTCACATTTCTTTTCTACCTGCTGAACCACACCACTAAGGTCATAATTTGTGGCTTAGTGACACAGTGTGCTCTGCAAGAGCAGATTAGGGTCTTTTAGCTGAAGTAGGTAGGAGAAGCAAATCCATATGAAAGGAACTGAAAAAGTGAGGGGAAGGAAAGTCTCATTAAGCACATTTTAACCAGCAGTTTTGTGGGAAAAAGGAACTTGAAAAGGACTATTTGAAATGCTTTTATCTATAAATATGGTGCTCCAGTTGCACAGTGTAAGTCACTTTTCTTAAATGAATATCAGAGCTTGATAAATGCTGCCACATTATCTCCTATGGGCATTTAGTGAAATTGTAACAATGACATTTCCTCGTGTCTTTTAGTTTAATTCTTTTTTCATTTTCTCTCCTGCAAACATAGCAGCCTCTGTCTGCTCTGTGTGTAGGTGCTGGAGGGCATCTGGGGGAAGGGAAGAATGAGTTTGCACACTCAGCTATTCGTGTAGGAAGCAGTATCTTTTTATGGTTTGATCACAGCGGGAGATCTGCTTGCACTGGAAGCGGGCTTAGAACATGGATTTTATTCACTGTGTATGGAGCTCAGTGCAGCCTTTTGCTGTGTGATGGGACACACTGTTCAGCCACCAAGACCCCCAGGGACCTAATAGTTCATATAGCTATCAAGTTTTTACACGAAGGGGCTTGTTTTACCCTGGTGACTGATGGTAATAAAAATTTCTACCACAGTCAAGTCTTCTACTTGGTTGCCAAAGTCTCCTGGGATGTTTTTCCTGTTATCAAAACCAGCTCCAATAAAGCTGAAGGGTGGGTAGTGGGGATTGCCAACCAATCAAACAAAAAATGCACTCAAAAAAACCAAAAAAGACCTACCTAGGAAACAACTCACAGCAGATGGTTAAATTGGTCCTAATTTGGCAGGAAAATTAATTTTTTTTTTAAATTTTACCAGAGTTTTATGCTCCCTGAGGAATAAGAGCCAGCAAAACTATTGTATTTTGTGACATTTCATGTGTGTTTATTTAATCAATCTCATGTAAGTTCTGCCTTGGCATAGCTTGAAGAATCATACCCTGATATTTTGAGGGATCAGATTTGATTGTCGATTTAGTGCTGTGCTTCTTATTCCCTGGCTGTGTGGATAAAATATTCTGCACTAATGATGATGTAAATTTATTAAGCATATTAAAAATGTGTTCTCTGTTGCAGCCAGTCATGAAATGTAGGAGTGTTATCAAGTAAATCAGAAAGGACCCAAATCCATTTTCCACATGAAAGAAACATGTAAATCAAGATAATGAATATTAATGGAGACATATATTAGCAATGTACTGTAAATAACAAATGCACCACGTTCATGCCATTTTACAGACATACAGGGTTTAAATGCAGTTTTTCTTTCCCGTTCTGTAAATTAGATGATGAACTTACACATCTGCTTCCTAGACCCGTACCTTTCTGTGCAAATGATATTGGTAAAACATAGCAGAACTATCTCTGGTTCCGGTCCATGGGGTTCATTGTCTATTGTGGATGTGTAATAACTGCAGACAAACTAGACTGGAGCTGGTATCTAAGAGGAAAAACAACACGGTAGTTGCCAGTTCATAAACAGAAATCAGAACACCCTTTATGTTCTGATACTTCCATCCCTTTCATATCTGTGCAATCATTCTTTTGCGGATTTGGGTACAACTGTACTTATCTCTTCAGAGGGATTTAACTGCTACTAATCACAAGCTCAGTCTTTAGGGCTGAGCTTGGGTTCACAGAAATCTACTCCACTTTAGTGCCTAAGACTAGCTTGAAGTCTGAACTCTAAGGTCTTCAGACCCAGGCTCAAAATATTTCTGCATCTCCACCTTGGGAATTATCCAGGAAAACATTCAAAATTCATTGTTACTGCAGAAAGGGCCAAGCATGTGTCATTTGATCTCTCATGAAGGACTTATTGAAGCACCTGTAAAAATGCATAATATATATCAATGGTATGTTTGTTATCCACCATAAACTGAATACCATTTACATCAAAAAATAGTGGCTAGCTTGGAAGTATCCTTTTATGCTTTTTTTTTTTTTTCTGATTTCTCTACCCTACCAAATAATAGTTGAGCAAAATTGAAAAGAAGAAATAAAGCCCTTTTGTGCCTTCAGTAATGATAGTAAAGCTCACTTTTGTGTGTGACCCTGCCAGTGGCTCCTGCATCTTAGAGAACAGTGGAGTTTGTGGAGTGCTGTGTGTGTGTAAAGTGGGACACCAATGCATGAGCTGTACATCAGGAAGGCACTGAGTCCTTTAGGAAGGCTGAGGGCTGCTGGGTAAGACCCCAGACCTGTGTGTGTGCACAGAATTGTTAGTGAATACTGTGCAGGTCACTGGAACAACTAGGGCAAGGAAGGTTCCTTTTGCCTCCTGTCATTAGGATGTACTATTGATGGCCTCTGTGTACTCAGCACTGAGAGTGACAATATGAGGGAGACTCGATTCCTGGGGAGCCGGGAATTAATTTGTTTCTTGACTTCCCCTTATATGGGCTTGGATGAGGTGTGGGGGGACTCAGGAACTTTTCTATCCTTTCTATCAGCTTCCCACTGCTATTGAACTGAGTAATTTCACTAGTGAGATGCATTAAGTGGTAGAGGGAGATGTGTCCTGTTGATTATGAACATCAATTGTAATGCACTCTAAACTGATGCAGTGCTTTGCATGGCAGTGGGAGGTAAAAAGCCTTCCTTGTCTTTTGCCCATTATTTTCCTCTATCCCACAAATAAGTTTCTTCTGTAAGGAATTTGCATGGATTTCCTTAGCATGCATTTTAGTGTGTGCTGTGTAGTTGGGTAGGAAGATATCTTTTCGGTGATCTTGCAATCTGGATAGATAGTGTATCAATGAGAGATGCTGAGTTGAAAAGTAATAGAAATTCAGAAACATCACATGTATTGTTCATTAAATGACTTCATGAGGAGAGATAGAGACTGATATCTGATTTCCCTCCAAGGCATTCATGCAGAAAGACCGTTGTTCATTCTACTAGTGTACTTTTACTGCTGTATTTTATGACTCTATGTGCATATCTGTGTATGTGTTCCCAATAATTGTCTTCTGGTTTTCCTTCAAGCCTGAGCTGCTGGAGTTGGGTGGTTGCTCAGAGTCTCAGCTTTTCTGTAGTGAGAGAAAGCCCTGCTTCCTGGTTTTCTCATAGTGAAGAGAGAGTTGAATAGCTCCAATTGCTGTACACGTGGGAAAGCCCAATTGCAAATTCTCCACACTTGGTTCCTGAGAGCTTTTTCCTTAATAGCTTAAAGTATCTTGGGTGCAAAGACAAATTAGGGTAGGATGCAAGGGGAGTAAGAATGGGGTGGATATCTCCATGTACTGAGCATGTAGATGCTTTGTCATAGTGAAGGCTAAGGTTCAGATCCCAGCTCTGGTAAGGCCAAGCAGAATCTTGAGACAGTCTTTGCTGCAAACCAGCTGAATGGACGCAGACACTGGAAGGCAGTCTAAGGAGATGGCAAGTTCCTTGTCACTGATTAAAAGCTGCCAGTCTTCCCCAGCAGGCTGTGACTGCCTGTCTAGAGCTCCTGAGAGAATTTTCTAAAGTTGCAGACTTTAAAATCTGCACAGCACTCAGCTGCCAGTCTTATGCGCCCTGAAACCTCTGGGGGCAAAGGGACTGCAGTCAAAACCAGGCCAGCATTTTTTTTTTTTTTAGTATTTGAATACAAAACCTTTTTCAAATAAGCTGAAAGGGAAATAGGAGGCCAGAAGTTCTCCTAACGGATGTAGATCTGTTTAATGATCCTTCTGTAATACAGCAGAATAGAAGGAATCTGTAGTCAGGTCTAAGCTCTTGTTGTGCTTTACCAACAAGTCACTGTTTTCTTATTGATAGTTTGTGTGTGTTTACATTGTCTCAAGCTGTCTCTGCTCCAAAGGATCAATCTAGGAGGCTGAAACACACACGAGTTTGGTCTCCTTTATTTCTGTCCTTTCTTGTAGGAGGCAACAGATCTTCTGTATAGAGCTGTGGCATGAGAAAGACAGCTGTGAGTCCTAGCCTTCCTACCTACAGCTTTAGGCCACCTTCTTCACCACTGCAGGGATGAGTAAGGGGGTTATGTTACCTGCCTATCTGCAGTAAATGAGCTGAAAGGTTTGGATGAATCTGGGTAACAAAATCCAGTCCTGGAAGAGTGAGAGCAGAAACACAGCTGCATAAGCCTACAGTGTCCATCCATAGCTGAAGCCTGACAGATATGCTTTAGCAAGCCAAACTTCTGCTGTATTCTCTTCCAATACCTTGAGAACCTTGAGAAACTCTTGTATGGATTGTCATCTTTGGGTCAATGTATGACGTCATTAGTTTGGATTTTGCATGAACAGAAGCTAATCCTTGCAAAAGGGTAAGAAATGAGAATCAAACCCATTCCTTTTAAAAAGTCAGTTCTCTGTCCAAGGAAGGAAAATCAGCACAGAGGATATGACCATGGACTGTGTGCCATTGCTGGTACGAGCTACTAGATAGGAGAAGCATTAGAGGTAGCAACAACATGAAATTTTAATGCACTCATTTGTAATAGTTGTTTCTTTATGAATATATGAGACAATCTTTTTTCCCTAATTGTGTTTGTAACTTCTCAGCTCCTCTTATGTTTTATGGGAGGTGAGAGAGGCAGAACTAGAGCCTTTTTTTCTTGTCACTCTGTGGTAGCACAGCTTAAGTGAAAGCAACATCATACTGTGGAGTAGGTAAGAACGTGAAGTTTTTCCACAGTTCTTCCTTAAAATGAGCTTTCCTTGCTAGAATTTTCAAGAGGTGATCTGCTTTTTTTTTTCCCCTAGCCTGCCTCCAGCTAAATGACAGCTATTATCAGTGTTAAACTCTCAATAAACTTACTACCTTTGGGATAATTTGTATTTCTTGCTCTGCTACAGAAATCAGTTTATGCCCCGAAATGTGAGTTTTGATGACTTGCCATATTAACATTAATATCTAGTTAAAAATGTAAGTTATATCAATTATAGACTGTTGGCCCTTTCTAGTAAGCGCATCTGTGGCTTGCGAGGCTCTGACCTCCTCTGCCTGTGAGCAGTGTGCACTGACTACAGGCATTGTGGAAATATAATTTCTCTTCACTTCCCTGCCAATACTCGAGTGACGATGTGCTCTCTTGTTATGAGGCAGTGTAAAATTTAGAGGCTAGTCACGACGAAGGTAGTAAGAAAGAAACTCAAAGACCTCAGTAAATTTTCCTTCTAAGTGTTCCCTTTTCAAAGGTAAATGGTCTTATTCTTTGTAATCTCTCTCTGTATGTTAACAGTTTTCACAATGCTAACTCTTTTGTAAGAAAAGCTCATTACAATCCCCGCAGACTTTATCTCCGGTAAAGGAGCCAAAGAAGGAAGAAGCCAATACACTTTTTTTTTTTTCTTTACAGTCCACCAGCTACTCAGCATACATGCACTGTAAATTCAAGATGTGGGTGTTACTCAAAGAAGCAAGTGTGATGTCACAAGTGTTTTAATAGCCTTTGATTTATTTCCCAAGTGCTTTATTAAGATGATGCACAACAGCATTTGGAAGCCAAATGCTGCCTTAAGGAGAGACTTGGAGGAGTTATTTTCAGTCTCCTGACTTTTCTTCCTCAACACAGTAATTTGTTTGATTGGAGCAAAAGGGCCCTGGATTCAGAACAGGGATTTTACTTCTTATTTAGTGTTTCTTTGTGAGTTAATCAGCCCAGTTTGTGATCTGAGTGAGCAGGAGTATGAATGAACTTACTGTGATATGAGAGAGCTGCATGATTCAGAGAACAGGATACTGGCTGTGGTTGGGAGATTTGTGTTCTGTCGCTGTGTGGGTTTGTAGCTATTTGATAGTGAAATATTTGGTTAAGCATAATCAAGAATCAGCAGATTCATGTGAATCAAAAGTCATCTGCAAGAAATCCTCTCCTGGCAAGATATTTCTAATGATGTTCTGGAAGGTTTGTTCCAGGTGCAGTGATATGGGGCATCTTTGCCATTAGTCTGGTAATAAATCTGGTATAATTTTCAAGTTTGAAGACAGGCAGGGTAGTGAATCAAAATGAGACCTGAGGTAATCATAGTGAGCAAATGGCTGACTTAGTAAGCAGAGCTCACTTGAAAAAATTTATTTTAGTTCAACAAAGGATAATAGTAGGACAAGGGCTGAGGGTTGCACTTACAGGACTATGTAATATCCACCTACAGCATAGAGAAAGAGCTGTGATTGGACAGTGTGTAGGAGCTGGAGTAAGCAAAGAGCTGGATTTCATGTCCCGTTGTGAAAAGGCAAAACTGCTCTGATTTGATCAATGACTGTATAAGCTAAGGAGCCAGGGCTTGAATTTTTAAAGTAATTAGAACTGTGAAATATTTAAGATACTAGTTTGGCATGTAATGCTTTTTGAGATAGCATACAATTTTCAATAAAACTCTGCCCAGGACAGGACTTCTGGGCAGAAGTAAATGAGTTCTTCGTTCGCGAAGACTGGCCATTACATGTTCCAGAAACAATCTCAGGATGCCATCTGTGGCCCAGAAAGCCAAAGAATCCCAACTGCTGGAGACTGGGAGAGTAGAGGAAATACAAATTCGTGCTTCCCAAGGTCTTACACAGATATCTGTTGTTAACCGTCAGCAGAGACAGGGTACAGAGCTAAATGAACTTACATTCACACATGATGCCCACTTGATGTTGTGGTGGAAGTGAACTCTGTATAGGTAAGTGGGCTCACTGGAAGTGTTGCTTTTGTGATATAGTTTCATCTTGTAACCAAATCGGATCACTTCCATTTTGCAAAGATGAATATTTCGCAATAATTCATTTCAAATTATCCAATTCTGCACAAGAATAACTGAAATGCTGAATCGAATTAAAGAATAGATGTAAAATTAAACAGATCTGAAATATCCCCCTAAGACCGTGCATATAGAAAATCCTTAAAATGGTAAGTGAACCAACTTTGTTGTCTATTAGTGACTTGGGAGGTGTAACAAAGGGAAGAAAATATTAGTGGTGGTATAAGGTGAGCAAATGTTTGCTCAGGCTGGGTAAAGGGTGACAAATACTGATAAGAGATGTGAGAGGAAATTTGATTTTTGGAGCAAAGAAGATAAGACATGGTTAAGGTGAGAAGAGCAGCATGAGGAGTCAGCCCTTCTGCTTGTAGAAACTGGTGTTAATTCATTGATCTGAGTCAAATGGCACCACTTTCCACTAGCTTCAGAAATTACTTCTGGCCACTGATATAAAAGCAGCATCATGCTTCTTGTTAGGCTTTTCTTTTTACTATTGATGTTATTTTGATGGCTGCTGTTACAGCTTAGTTTTTTGGCATCATCAAAATTCAAAGTAAACAGAGAAGGTGGTTGAAAATACAGTTGGTGTTGCTACAAAGTCTGTTCAATCTGTGTCCCATTAGAAAATAGTGGTCAGTATTGTAATAATTATAAATGCATTGTTCAACCCCTCTATTGATATAATTATAAAAGCATTGGATTTGGCAGTTGGCTTTTGTTATATTCAGTTGCTATTTTTTGTTTCAGAAGAAACATGTTGAGTCAATTGTTTTAGAAAGAAGATGGAATAAACCTCTCAGAGTAAACAGGGCTTGTTAATTTGCGGAATTTCTGTTGAATTGGCATGAAAAGAACACGTATAGAGATATAATAGCCTTGTTTGTGTGTTTGGATTGTCTCTGATGTGCAATAACTCCAGGAATGCTGGTTAGTGCTCTACAAAAAAGGGAAAAAATGTGGGGTTTACTTTGGTATTTAAGAAAATGAAAGATCTAGAATTATTATGCAGAGGAGCTGCATGTTCCAGCTTACCCCCAAACCAAATCCAAAATCCAACTGTGTCTCATTTAACTGACAGAAGGTCTGAGGCCATTTACTCTTGTTATAATAACTAGATCTGTAGCCTTTTTTATTATAAGTAAACTCATCAAGTCAATAAGAATTTATCATTGAATAAGGGAGGTTGATTTCAGTTGCATGGGGGTTATTTTGGATTAAACCAAAGATCCACTTGATTCAGTATCTTCAATTGGAACCTGCAGCAAATAAAAACAACAGGGTATAAGAACAAGGCCAAGACATGCCTGTTAGTTTTCTGATGTAGCCTTTTAGCTAATACTGGCTTCTGGCTCAATGAATTTATAAAACAGCAAGTGTTTAGTAGAGGTATTTAGTAGCCCTTGGTGGCTGTGTTTATGTGTGTGTTATTTTCTGTTCTCAGAATGTAACCGTCCTTTAAAGTCATACAAACTTTTAGCATCCAGAATTTTGGACAGCTGAAAAGTAACAGGTTGGCCTGTGTCAGCTGCAAAGAGCTTAATTAGTACTTCAGAAGTAAGTCCTTTTCTTTGCCTTTAGCCATCCAGTTTCTTTTTCCTACACCTCTTTATATATGTGAAGTCTTACTGTTTGATGAAGGCAAAGTCACTCATCTGTATTTTATCTTCTAAAATGAACTGGCCGCTCAGCATCTTCAATAGAGTACCCTGTGGAAGTAAAAAAGAAGTAAATGACATAAAATTTCACTTGTGTGTAGCCTTTAGCCTTTATGGCAGTTGGAGAACAGAGTGCCCATGAGTTCTACTGATTGGTACTTAAGCATTACCTTATCCTTTTAATGAATGGAGACAATAATAGGGATAACTTTGGAGAGGTCCTTGAAGTAGTCAGGTAAAACTCTGGCTCTTCAGTAAACTTATGCTGTGTAAATTTTCATCATGCTGCTCACTAGAGAATGGAAGTATGCAAGAATAAAGGGATGGTGGTTTTGGATGATCTTCAGCTCTGTATTGCTTGCAGGCTGGCTAGATTGTTCCTGCCACCTCAGAAATATTTTTCTCTTCAGAAGAGTGGCAACGGCTCTGACTCTGAAGACCCATTTGCTTGGGACGTGATTTAAAATATCCATTATTCCTATTTAATTTGTGGGCCTAAACCTACAATGGGAAACTCATTGGCTTGTTAATTTAATTTTCTGAAAGAACTTAGCAGTGACTACCTTGCCACCTTCTGGTTGAATGTGATGTAGAGAATTCAATCTACCTTCTCCTTCCCTGCTTGATAGATCTGACTTCCTGTGAGAAAGAGCTGCTGTAAAAGTACATGTAGAAATCTTAGTCAGAAAGGAAAAAGGAGAGGGAAATAAAATTTTAGGAAGCTGTGTCTTCGCTGTTCTAAGAACAAAATATGAAGGCAGCATTGGCTTCTCTAAGGTCTGGAAGTTAACCACGTGATGGGATAGGTCAGCCTCTACTGGCTGCAAAATAGCTTTTCACTGATGGAGAGGAAATATGCAGAAAGGGAAGTCATACAGTTATTGCCAGCACTGCTCTCAAGGGCTAAAAGTACTGTCTTGCATAGGATGATACCAACATTCAGTGTCTTACCTGCCCTTATGCAGAAATTCCCCCTCTCTGTTAAAGATTGAGCATTGACACCTGTGTTAGTAACTTTAAGGATCTATTTTTGATGATGGGTTTTCTCTTAATTTGGAAAACACAGAAAGGCCATAGCTTAATCTGGCACACAAGGAAAGTGCACAAGGTATGTGTTCTAAATCTGGCTGGATAATTCCATTCCTTTTGGCACCTGTTTTATTTTGCGTAGGAACGGATGTCTTTCAGCTGCACCTAATGAGCTCAAATTCATCTAGGAAGGGGTAGAGGATGCTGAGTGAATCAGCAACATCTCAGATGCCTTAGAGCCTTAATTTTCATTTATATTTGGCCTACACTTGGTAGACATCATGTACATGCTTTTACAGTATTCCACTGGCCATTGTCATCCTGTCCTCCCACGTAGGTTTGTCCCTTCCTTTCCTTTCTGAAATGCTGCTTCTCTGGCACCTCTGATTCTGACATTTTCTTTGTTAGTTTCAAGAAGTTTTAAGTCTTGCTCTGAAAGCTAAATAATACATTTACATTTTCTTATGAAACATGACACAAGGGTCCACAACTTTCCTGAATGTAGATGTCATAAACATTTGTCTTCTCAATCACTAAGCCTCTCACGGGCTTTTACATAATTATATAGGATAATTACACAGATTTTCCTGTCATTAAGTCTTTGGAAAGGCTTTCAGATTTCAGTAAGGTTTAGGTCAGGCTCATTTCCAGTTTTACTTATCCAAAAAGACAGAATTGTTGTGCTCTGATTTGTTTTGTCTTTTGCCATCTATAAGAACACAAAGTTCTTTTGAATTGGTATTTGTAAAATGGCATGCTCCTTTCTGTTTGTTTGGGCACCTACCATAACATACCTCCTGTGAAGGCAGTTCTTGCATTGCAGCTGTTCCAGAGTATCTTGTGATTTGGTTGGATACAGCAGACAGGTGACCTCAGTGCAGTGGGGAAGGAAGTGTTGCTGGCACATCAGGCAGTGACTCACAGGTTGCTGCCCTAATTTCTGGAGGAGTAAGTTCCCACCATCTGCTGTTGGCATCTGATTCCTAGGACAGATTTGAAGCGTGTGAATAGGGGCTAAAGTTAATAACAGAGATTAGTGAACCTAGAGGGCTCTATGGAGAATAAAAGTCAGTTGCCTCAGTGGTATGAATAGGCTTATTGTCCAAGGCACTGGAGATGCTAAGACAGAGGTAAATTCTAAGGAAGAATCTGACTGAGGCTTAGGGACTTTTTTTTTTTTTTTTTTTTTTTTTTTTTTTTTTTTTTTTTTTTTTTTTTTTTTTTTTTTTTTTTTTTTTTTTTTTTTTTTTTTTTTTTTTTTTTTTTTTTTTTTTTTTTTTTTTTTTTTTTAATATCTGATTGGCAGCTGCTGTGCTGTGTCAGAGATTAAATGGGTGTGAGTGGGTGAGTTTGATCAATGGCCAACTGAGGTTGTTGTCCTGACTATGTTATTTGGATCACTGTGCCCTCTCTGGGAATCAAAAAGGAAAAAAACTGTTGGGCATCCCACAGTAGCTGTTACACTTTCCTGACCGAGCTTGGCTCCTGCTTCTCTGCAGCAGAGTGCCATGGCCTCTCTCTTGCTCCGTGGTTCTGTGTAGTGGGTGCAGGTGGTTGAACTGGTTTCTAAGTCACCAGCTGTGCCCAATGTGTGGCTGTAACTGCTGTACAGCTGTGGCAGAGATCTGTGGGAGGTGAATCTCATCTGCTCAGATTATGAACTGGCGGTAGTCCTGCTATAATGCCCAAGCTTGCTGCTCCTGATTTACAGAGTCAAGAGGCCTAGATTCTTTGGAGGAACAGGGCTGGTAGCATAACTCTTCTACTGACAGAGTCCTGCAAAAATGAGGTAGTTGCACTCAAGGAGCTGAACTTACCAGCCTCTAAATCAGACCGGACTTGTCAGCACTGTCAGCTGAGTTAATGCCTGGTGGTACAGTAAGGAAGATGCACTGTTAGTGTTGCTTTTCTGTCAGAGTCATAGAGTAGACAAGTAATAATGTCTTTATTCATCATAAAAAGACTGTTCCATTAATTGAAATAACAGACTAGGACTGGGTTTGTCTGGAGGTAGAGAACAGAGATCTAGTCCCTGTCCCCAGGCATAGGGGAATTGTGATTTACATATTGTTTGTGTTCCAGTGCTGTCATTTGCTGCACTCTGGGCTGACTTTCTGGGATTAATTGATTATGTTTTCTTACTAGTGCTTCCCCTAAAGTAGACTACTACTCAGTTGCCCCCAGCACTGCAAATCAAATGATCTATCAATTGCCACAAAAATCACTTCTTGTGTGTCTTGACTGTCTTCACTCCTAATGTTCTAAAGCAAGCTTTACTCTTAGCAGCTACTTCATTTCCTGCATCTTTTTTGCTCTGTCAGCCAGAGATTTCTATGCAGTCAGGTCCCAAAGGTGTGGTTTCTTAATTCCCTGGTTAATTTTGAAATAATTCCCCAGCTGGTACCAATTGCTGGGATGAATGTAGGTGTGCTGATTAGCTGCTGTGACAACTATGTCTAATTAGCTGAGCTGGTTTCTCCCTCTCTGAATACCCAAAGGAGATGTTTCATTTCAAGGTTTTATTTAGATGAGCTGGGAGTTAATCATTACACACAAGTCCGGTGGTTGATGACAGATCAGCCTTCTGGTCTCACTCCACAGCGTTAATTTGTGGAGGCAGAAAAAGTCCTCATATTTCAGGGGTGACAGTACAATCATTGGAGTTGTCCATTTGTCCCTCTCTGTTTCCCTACAGAATGATTCCTTTACCTGCTCACCTTTCCACAGCCCTCAGAAGATACATTTAAGGCCAATGAGCTTCATGCTCAAGCACAACAATGTGACAAAAAGCCTTTGCTGCCCTTTTTTTTTTTTTTTTTGGATAGTTGAGCATCATCATATTTGGGAATGGTGACTTTAGTTAAATATCTCTTTTAGTTAAATGTCTTCTTCCTTGTGAATCAAAACTCAATAAAGCAGAACTTGGAATAGTCCATAGCAATTTCCCAAAAAAGAGAAGGACTGTAAATATCTGGAATGTGAAAGTGAGAATATAAGAGTTTCAAGACTAGACTTATTTCTACTTCCTAGCCAATAAGAACCCCCAGCATTGATGGATAGATCTGTCCTGCAGCATTTGATTATATTCCTGAGTCTTGGCCTAAACACAATTTGTACTCTTCCATGCTTATTAACATGGCTGAAGAAATTTGGTAACATATGCTCTTTTCTTTTGGTGTCTGTAAATCGTTGGTGAATACAAAAGTAAGCTTCCTGAAAATGAGGGGCTTTTTGCTTAAACAGTTAAAAGAAGAGGTTTAGAAAGTATAATGTAAGTCTCAAGGTGATGAAAGTGTATTGACATATGCAAAGGTTAAAGAGTTTAGGGATTCTTTTTTTTTCTTCGTGTAGTAATCTAGTGTTGCCACAAGGAATTTTGGAGTGTACACTTTCTCTCACCCTCAGGTTCCCTCTTCTACTCTCCTGCATCAGTGACCAAACCATAAAGTCAGTCTTGGAACACTATTCCCTTCATAGTTGGCTATCATTTATGGGGTTTGGGATTGTTTGTCCCACTCGGATGACTTACTGAGGGATTTTCTGGGTGGTTTGAACTAGTTTGGATTGTAACATAGTTTTGTGGACACAATTGCTCCTTCACTCTCGGGATAAAGCCCTTCCTCTGCCTGATTCTCTCAATGTACCCTTAAGGATCCTTAAGGACCATTTAAGAGGTAGCTCTTCCTGGGCCATCTCCACTCATTGCTTGTTTCCTCCATTCTGTTCAGGAGCTGTTTCTCTTTTAAACACCAGTAGTCTGTTCTTATAGCACACACCCCATAAGTCAAACCAGAACAAACTATTACAGACCAGCCCAACATCTACCACATCTCTTATACAGCATGTTGAAACGTCCTTTATAAAAACTATTAGCACCTCAGGAATCCAATAAAACACATAATGTTTTTTTCTTAGCCATTAATAACCTTTGGATTTTTCCCAGTAAGTCTTAACATGAAGTAAAAGGATAAATAAAATCACAGGAGTTTTATTTTATTCCCTCCAACAATTCTATTTTACTCTCATAAATAAAACATTGCTACAGAAAGACATTTATTTTAATTTATTCTTGCACTGCCACCCAGGCTGAGTTTTTGGCTCTCAGTAACCTCACACAGTGTTGATAACTTCATGGGACCACTGCTGTGCTGTGTGTGGATGAGTCAGCTTTCCATTTCCCAAGTAGCTTTGCTTTTTTTCTGGAGACCACACATTTCTCACATAAAACCTAGCTTACTTTCTGACGTTTGTCATGGTCCTCCCTCAGAGCCACAGTTATCCCATTGCTACAGGAAAACCTGTCATCTTCAACTGCTGTTTACATTCACCTGGCCTAAACGGTTCTATAGGTACTAGGGCTTTTTTTGCAGATTCTCTTCTTTGCAGATTTTGTTTGGTGATCCTGTGAGATGAAGCTAGAAGAGCCAATCCAGTCTTAGCTGCAACCTATACCTGAATTTTATTATCTGTATATTGCTGTATCCAGGCTATTCTCTTTCCTTCCCTTTTATTGACCAGTAAATCCTTTTTGTTTCACTGGAAATGTGCAGAATTTCATTTTTATTTTAGTGAACTGCTGCTGGGAGAGTCCTTCCCTTTTTGTTGAACCCAATCACTTTGTCATCTTGATTAGTCAAATTGCTGGTGAATCTGTTACTCTGCTCCATAATCATGAGGTAGTTGCATTATTAAACATCTTTCTCTGCCCTGCACACAAGCAGAGTTCAAAGGGCTGAAAGAGAACACCACCCCACAATAATTGGTAGTACAGTGGCTGAGAGAGCTCTCTTCAGATAGAGAAGGCTCCTAAATTGAAGTTTTTTATCATTTGAGAATGACTGCATCCCAGTATTTGCCTTGATGTAAAGGAAGATTTCCTTGAAACTCGTGTCAGTATATTGGTGGTTGCTGTAGTAACAGCCCCAGCTGTTGTTTTAATGCTTAGATAGCTACAAATGCATCAATACTTTAGCTGACTATTTTTCTATGTACTGTCTTCTCTTTCTACCAAAGCCTGGACCTTTCACATCTCAGGTGGATATCTTCCCAGAACTAAATAATCTGGTCCTTCTGATGTTCTTCAGGAAATTCCATTCAGTATCTTTTCTGAAAAGTTCTGCTTTGGAAGGTTGGCATTTTTGAAAGTGAAAACATGTGTCTGAAGCATTTCCAAGTGACCCTGCAGATGACTGAATTAAATTTCAGTTTTATCCCTGAAGTTTCAATGTGTATGTGTGTATGGTTTTGCTTTTCTTTTGTTGGGGGGTTTTGTTTGTTTTGTTGGTTTTTTTTGTTTATTTTTCCCCAACCACTCCTTCTAGGCAGACACATAAACCTGTGAACTAATGATTATTGTTTCAGGCAGTGTGACAGCACAGATGTCAAAAATATTCCTTGAGACCTCTCTAGGACTCCTGGAGAACTTGGGAGTTGTCAGGGAAAATTTATACCATCATGAACTCACTTGGCTGTCTGGAAAAACAGAATTTCTGTTTTATATGGAATTTTGCATTTCTGAAACTGTAGTAAAACATGATAGTGAAAAAGACTGTGAAACTTGTCACTGAATGAGTTATGTCATTCAGCCAGATGGCTAGGAAGGTTGGATAGGTCCCTGGAGGATGTTTTGATTTCGTCCAGAAACTGTCACCTGATGGAGAACATCCTTAGGGAAAACTTTATTTTCAGTGATCTACTAAGACATGTTCCTTCTTTGTATGGGTGGCACCGTAACAGGAGGTCTTAATCTCCTTGACTGTTAACAGTGAAAGTCACATCAGCAGTGTGGAAGGACCATAAGTTCTCGTGTCACCTTGTTCTCTAGAGATACTGGTTCAAGAATTCAAATGCTACAGCTTATTTCTTGTGTTTTGTTTGTGATGGTGCCAACTGTCACCAGCTGTAGAGTACATGGAATTGGGCTGCTTCTGAGAGTGCCACTGACACAGCATTGCAGGTATTGCCCCTCTGCTTATTGTGATGCTGTCCAGGAAAGCCAAAATGCCTCTGACAGGCACAGGAGCAGCAGTAAATCCTCCTGGGATGCATGCACAATAACCCCTCTCTGTAGCTCACAAGGTTGTTCCCACTGCATTCCTCTTGCCGCAGCAAATAGAAGTGAGAAGTCTGACTTGTCAGGGCCTTACCTAAATTCCCTGAGCTCTGCCATCCCTCCTTTCTGTGGGGTGATCTGGCTCCAGTCCAGCCCCAGTCCTTGAACAGTGGAGCAGGAATATTTCAGTTTTGCCCCTGTCTGAGCAGCCTTTAGGATGGCGGCGTGGGGAGGCGTCAGCCAACCTTCTCCCCTGGGCACCCGACACTTTTCTCTTTTGATTGACGTGCCTCTCTCGAAGGCAGCTTGAGAAGTGTTTGCACTTGAAGCAAGTGGAGCAAATTCTAATTTGTCTGGAATGGGTCCTCCTGCTAAATGTTAAACTGACCTTTTCAAGAGAAATTTACTTGATAGTTCTAAGTGAAGCCCTGCTTTAAGCTAAACCTGTCACTACAACATGATTAAAATCACTTAAATGTACATCAGTTGCACATATTATTAATGGAAATTGAAATCAGCCTAAATGGTAACCATAAATTTTAAAACAGGGGGAAGAAGATGGAGACAGAAAAAACCCCATACATGATGTGAAGGCTAAGGTGCCTTATTCACCTGAAAATCAAATGAACTGAACAGGGAACTTTATTCTGAAGCAATGAAAAATCACTGACTCCTTTTTTGTGTATTTACAGTGCTCCAGTTCTTATCTACTGAAAAGGAGAATTCAGTGCGTTTGTGGCAGGGATTTGATCTGTGTAGACCTAGAAGAATTGTTCACGGTTGTCTGGTCTTATTTTACCTGCTACTGGACCTTTAAGCAACAAATTATCAGATTTCTGGCAGCCTGATAGATGTTGGAGGCGTGTGTGTGTGTAGACAGTGCTGAAAGTGGGGTTTGGGGCATACCTGTGATACATGAATGTCTGCTCCCCAGCTGAACTGCACATTTAAAATCTTGCACTCGATCTTGCCTCTTTCCCTCCCCCCCCATCCAGCATGACAGCTCTAGTGTTTGGCTATTGTAACAACCGTTACTTAAAGTGTCTGTTCTAATTGGGCACTAATAAATCAAAACGTAATTGAAGACCTTCCACTTACAGTCATTTATCAGGGACTTTCCATCACACAGAAGGACAGGACTTGGCAAGCATCTCTAGACAAATGTCCAGGGACTTATGAAGGTCCTTCTTGAGGATATTATCTTTGTGTAACTGTGTGACCTTTGTCATTCCAAATGCAAATTTGAACCTTTTGTAATTAATAACTCTTGTTCTACCAGAATTGGCTTTCACAGAGGTGAAATTAGCATGGCTTTTTCCACCTGTTTTGGTACATTGAGTTCTTCCACCTGGCACTAAATAGCACTCCATAGATATAACCACATAAGCTCTTTTTGGGGTTTGGAGCTAAGTAGGCTGCATTGCCCACAGACTGGAAGTAAACACAAAGATCTTGTATGGCCAACATCAGACTGATATTTTTCTTTTTCACTACTGCCACCTCCACTTCCTAATATAGGAATGTGAGTGGATACACACAGCATGTATCACCATCTGCCCACTGCACTGTCCAGAAGGGAAAACACATTGCAGCCTGATTGAACCCACTGCATAGGAGTTGCACGACTATGCTAGCACAGAGCAGCAGTGTGCCTGGAAGTGATGAACTCTGGAGGTAGGATGTGGCAAATACACCTCAGTTTGGGGATGTACGTGGCTTTTGTGCTGAAGTGTGAGATTTGGTCAGCAAAGCTGAAATTTTCTGACTTTTTGAGAATGTTAGAAGACATGCCTTTTTTTTTTTAAGGGCATTGGTGGTGGCTGAGGATGACAGGTCTGTTGTTTGAAGGTAGAAGGAATTCTCAGTTACTTGGCTGAGTTCCTGTTGGTAGCATTATTTTAATGACTAGACTGTATAATTAATGTCTTTATACACCCACATCTTTGGAAAGACCTTCCTTAAAAATTTAATTCCAAATAAATTAAGAACAGGTGGCTTATGGGAAAAATAAGTTTTCTGGTCAATTCTTTTTTTTTTTTTTTTTTTTTTTTTTTTTTTTTTTTTTTTTTTTTTTTTTTTTTTTTTTTTTTTTTTTTTTTTTTTTTTTTTTTTTTTTTTTTTTTTTTTTTTTTTTTTTTTTTTTTTTTTTTTTTTTTTTTTTTTTTTTGGGACTTCAATATAAGTTTTGAGTACTGGATGAATATAGCCCATTAGTAAGGATTTTAGTATCAAGGAATCTTTTCAAGGTATTTCAATCTACAGTCTTTATTTGCTCACAAACAGAAAATACAATTAATACAAGATGTTGCTGCAATGCAGGGCAAAATAGTAACTTGATCTTGTGCAAGATATTTCTGATACAGAATTTACACCCAAGCTTTAACTTACTTTAATCATTTACTAGTAACATAAAAGCAAATCTATTTTATCTGTAGCTGGTGCTGACAAGAAGATGACTTTCAGCATCAAAGAACCAGAGGAACTGATCTTATTTCTAGACTATCAGCCTGCAATTCCTCTATACACAAATGCCAGTGTATCAGTTTGCTAATAGACTGTTTGAACACCTCACCTTGACCACAGCCTGCTCTATTCTTAACACACAGCACATGTTCCTGACTGTTTTTTCTGCAGTGATTGGGAGCGTGTATCCTCTGCAGGCTTGGGAAACGGTATTAATCTTCTGCTGTGTACTTTCATTTCATTTCCTGTAAAAATCCATCTTCTACTACTGGAGTTGACCCGAGGTTAGATGTCAGAGGAACAAATTACTGTCACTTGCTCGATACCCCAAGAGTAGCTATAAATAGTAAGCTTTATAACCCCACTGATCCTTGAGATACATAGTGATAAATATGCTTCTATCAACCAAGAGAAAAAAAAAATAAAGCTGCGTGGCTCTGGGTGATGCACCTTATTTGGAACTGGCACAAGTGGTGGAGCTGCATCAGTCAAATGGCTTTAAAAAGAAGAAAAGCAATGCTTGTATTTGCCTGCTTTAAAGCATTGATTGCTGGTTCTTGGGTGTGGTAATCCAATAGCACATCTTTTACACTCAGCAACAACAAATTCTTTCTTAGCTACTATGGCATGGTGACAGTGGAGCTGACAGCTAGATTAGGGTAAGAGTTAAGCTAACGTCTTAGCCTGCTCACTGCTTGGACTCAGAGAATGAATTGAAAACCTTTTCAGTGGAACAATTTTCTGCTGGGAAATGCAGCATTATTCAGATAAATCCCCTACAATATTTCTAAAAAAGAAATCTTGACAGAAAATGTTAGAATTATTTGAAACCTAAAGTGTGTCATTTTGATTTTTCTCCTTGTTTCATTGGAGTTTTTTTCCTGTGGGTTGAGAGCCAGACTAGGTTATAAAATATTCAATTGAATGGATAATGGTACCACTGGTACAAGTGAAATGAAACACTCTGAATTATTATTTTTTTAATTTAATTTTTTCCTCCCCTGTATTCTTTTCCCATCCAGATTTTGGGAATAATGAGATTTTAAAACAAGGCAAAAAGAATTTGTTAGCAATGCCTAAGGGGTGAGAATTTCATCTTCCAGCTAACTTTAGTATGAATTAATGCATGAGGCACATTTTTATCTGGTTTTAAAATACTACTGGTCCTTGGGAGTTACTCCATTATAACAACTAAGGGGCTTGGACAGTGATTTTGAAAATAATGTCTTGGGCTATCTGAATCTTTTAAGCTTTCTAGCTGTTGATTTGCACTGGCAGGATAGAGTGAAGGTTGCAAATGGTGTTGCAAATGATTGGATCGTGCCAGCTAAAAAACCTTTTCTCTGGCAGGTCGTACTTACCACGCAGAAGACCTTCAAGATGTTTATGACACGATAAAATTGCTCCTTACTCTTAACTGGAGATGGGCTAAAGCAGCTTTCTGGATGTATAATATGACTATGGATGCTAAGGTAGCTCTGCTGAGCAGGTGTATCCAACCTTCAACCTGAGTTCAGCCTGCTGTGAGAGATTTTTTTTGCTGCTTTTTTGTTTGTTTGTTTGTGGAGGTGTTTTTTTTTTTGTTTTGTTTTGTTTGTTTTTTTTTTTAATAATGCTGCAGTGACCTCAGTGCTGTGATGGGGAGGGGAGTGTAGGACATGTGTGGTTGTCTCATCTTGCTGATTAATGGAAAAGCTTCCTGTTGCTCTTCCCTCAAGCTACAAAATCCATTAACCACCCCTTGGGGTGCCTGAAATTTATTCTGGCCATTACCATCAATTAGAAAGTTAATAGTGTGATGATTACTGGGCCACAGTCCTAGCTATTTGTGTGATTTACACCAGACTGGAATGAAAATGGGATGCATCAACACTCGAGGAATCACGTTTATGAGCAAGAATTTGGCATTAAGGGTGTGGTGATGTCAATGTGCCTCTGTAAACATATGGCAAGGAGAATCATCAGTCATTCTCAGTTCCAGTGAGGGACTGGAAATAAGTCTTTGAGGCCATAGGGAGATAAGAAACTGAAAGGGAGATCTGAGGAGCAAAGTGTTGGAGAGTCACCCTCTCTGCTGCTCAGGCAGTGGAGATGAAAGATTCAGTTCCTTCAACTGCCACTTCGCTTTGTCCTCAGTGGCAACCACCAGTCTTTCTGGCAATCTGTTAACCAGGCAAAATAAGTGATAAGTCCACAACTATTTTGCCACTGATGCAGTCCTCTGCCCCAGACATCCCATCTCCTTTTCCAGAGCTAACTCTGTAAATAGTCTTTTAGCACAGCAGAGAGGGGTTCCAGAATGTAGCTGTGGCCCCTGAAATGCAGTCATCCACAGCAAAGCTCTGCATTTACAGTCCCTTCCTGCAAAAGAGTGCCTTGGAAATGCTTTCAGAACAGAGTCCAGTCAAATCTCTTTGCATTATTTTTCACACAAAAACTTGGGAATTGTATACTTGAAAGAAAAATCTTCTTGTCTTGCATTCCAACAGCAAAGAGCCTTCTGATTTCCTGGAAACAGCTGCTTGCAAGCCAGGGCAAATTATCATTGAAGCCGTCCAGTTCCATGTTTATGGTGATGCATCTCCATAGTAAATACTTCAGATTTACATGAGAGTGTGATTGGGATCTGATCTTTGATCAGCAGGCAGAGGAGTGGGGAATCTGAATATGGATTTAATCAACTGCCAGAATCCTCTTTTTTTAGCCTGCTGACATGAGAAGCTATTGCACTATGCAGTAAAAGGGGGATTATTTGTCAAGACAAGATGGGACAGACATCTAAAATTAGAGAAGTAGTGAAAGGGAGGAAGGGAAAAGTGCATCATTCCTATCTAATCCAAATTTGATCTTTTTTCTGCTAACATATTTGATGTTGCTCTTTTCTTTGGGTGTCCAACCTTTATGCAGCAATGCTTCTGAAGCCTGAAGGTAAAAAAGCCCATCTCCACAATACAGTGGAATGTTACTTCTGCTAAAAAAGGCAGTGGTGTCAAAAACTGGTATTTAAAAAAATCCTTTAATGGCATCTTGCAAGCACAAAATGCCTCTGAAGTTTTACATGTGAAAGTTTGGTCTGAATTATGCTCTCCCGTGGATAGTTTGGTAAGATGGGAGGATTTGAAGGGATATTATGCACAGGGATATAAGTCACCAGAGCTGAAGCAGATACATCCACATTGGTGTTTTAGCTTTCCTTTCTTTTATTTTTGATTCTTTACTATGGATTATCTATGCCACAGAATATCTCTTCCCTAGGTTTTATTTTCTAGTGAATTTATTAGTGGCTCCAATAAGAAGCTGAGTGAGCAACATGGTTTCTTCCCCATGGCTTACACAGGTGTGATTGGTTTCTGCAAAGGATACTATGCTTTAGCAGGATAGATATGAGCTAGTCTTTAGCAGTTCACAGAGAGACAGGTTTTGCATCATATCAAGGACAGTGTAGATCAATTCAGGTGGATCATTTTGATTTCAGGACAAGAGTACTTAAGCCAATTCAGCACAGGTCTTCCAAGATTTCAGGTGATAAAAAAGCACTTAGAGGACTCAAAAGCACTTACAGGACTTAGAGCCTCATGCTCTGCTTGGGCAACTGGAGAGACTTTGAAGTTTATGTCGACTTTCAGTCTTACCAGCCTGGTGGTGTGGTTTAACCCCAGCTGGCAGCGAAGCACCACAGAGCTGCTTGCTCTTTTCCCTCCTCTTTGGGATGGAGAGGAAAATCAGGAAAAAAGTAAAACTCATGAGTTGATATAAGAACAGTTAAACAATTGAAACAAATATAATAATTCAAGAATAGAGAGAGAGAGAACCCAGGAAAAGCAAGTGATGCACAATGCAATTGCTCACCCCCTGCTAACAGACCCCAAGCCCTTCCTGGAGCTGTGATTGGCCCCTCTTCTGGGTAATTCCCCCAGTTCATATAAACTGGGCATGATAATCTGTGGTGTGGAATATCCCTCTGGCTAGTTTGGGCCAGCTGTCCTGGCTATGCTTCCTCCCAGCTTTTTGTACACTTCCTCACTGATAGAGCATGAAACACTAAAAGGTCCTTAGCACAGTGTTAGCACCACTTGGCAACTACCTAAACGTTGGTGTGTTCTCAACACTGTTCTCATACTGAATCCAAAACAGAACGCTACCAGCTACTAAGAAAAAATGAATTCTGTCACAGCCAAAAATCAGGACCAGGGTTGGCACTCATGTGCTACCCTGATTATTAGAAGAATTCTTGTTTTCTTTGTCTTTGCATTCAACAGTAATAAATCTTGCTGCTTTCTAACACTATGCATTGTGGTATGAGTGGATTTGCTCTCTTGTTTTGTTCAGTTGGGAACACTTGCATGTTCATCATAATTGACCAATCCCTTCATTCTTTCACCTGACAGAGATAAGAGTAAGAAAGAACCTCACCCTGGTTGCATGAGTTCCTTTAATCCCATACAACTTGTCTTCTCTCCTGTTGGAACATTCTCACCATCATCATCCCATGACTTTTGAAGCTATCAACCAAATTTTAGTTAACCTTGACAGAGAAATTCGGAGCTTCAGACAGATTGAGATCCTACTTGTTTTCCCAAAACCTTCCGACTTGCAAAGGTTTTTTCTACTCCTTGGTCTTCTGAATGATACAGAAAATGTGTTGTAGGGTGAAATGTGAGGTTTGCTGAAACTGTAATGGTTGGGTTGTACCAAAACCTGTGTGTGCTTAGTGCAGCCCCAGATCATAATGGGAGTGTGGATGGCTAAGAAATGGCAACCTGTGCCTCCACCACATAAGAGGTTAAGTCCTGTGGCTACAGATTTTGGCAGGCCCTTCACTAAATATGTGCAAAGAGATGGATGGTCCTTATTTTGGATGTGATAGAGACAGAGGGACAGGTATTCTCTGCTTGTGTAGGTTGGTAAGCTGAGTTACTAAATCTCAACTGAAACAGCATGGAAGGTAAGTTAGCTGAGCATACTTTTCTTCAACCATTATTTGAAGGAGAAATAAGCAACTTACCTGTGCCACCTACAGACAACGTCTCATGGCCCTTCCACTCCCCTATTTCCTTTCTTTTGTATTTGGGTAATATTTTCAATAATTATCCAATGCAGTGTGTAAACTTGTGATTGGATGATAAAATATGAGTTGCTTCTCCTGCTTGTCACATCTTTAAATTATTTATAACAATAATCAGCTGAACTGTATTAAGCTGAAAATTACAAGGAATTTGAGTGTGTATACTTCTGTTTATTTAAATTACTCCAAATAAAAGTTGATTAAAAAGGAAAAGAAGAAAATTGAATTACTTGAACTGATTATGCAGAGCAATGAGAATTTCATAGTTACCTATTGTTTCTTTGTAATTTTTTACTCCCTCTCTACTCCAAGTCTTTTTGGTGGCTTTTGCACGTGGGAAGGTTCATTTTATGATGAGAAAATTCTTTCCATAAGGGAAAAAACCACATTTCATTAAACTTGTAAAATTGATAACCTAATTTATAGTAAAATCCACAGTAACAACTCAAACTGCAAGCAAAATATTTTCAAAAATGGAGTTTTAAGTCTGTTCTAAAATGCCTATTTAAACTGTATTTAATTTCATCCTGTTGACGTTGGTATCAAGACTCTTTCCAATCCTTATTTACACACACAGAACTCCAGAAAACTTAAGCTGTCAGGATGAAGTGGGAAGATGATAGAGCCTGAGGGGACATTTGGTTCTGTCACAGACTTCCTTCAAAAGTAGGATTAGTTGTCTAGTGTTTCCCTCCATTTCCCCCACCTAGAAGGTGGGAATGGTACTGTTTACCAGCCTGCTGAGGGCCTCATAAAAAAAAAAAAGAAAAAAAAAAAAGGCAATCAGAAGTATGTTCACTAAGAGAGTGAAAAATGTGGGTCCCTGGAGCTTCAAACTATTTTACTTTTCTTTACCCCTGAGTTGTCTATAAAAGTTAATTTCAACCTGCCTGGATAAATTTGAAGTGTTTTAACGTTGTGACATATGCTGTGCTGTTACAGCCATTTAAAGAAATGTTAACCAACTGTTTGGCTTGTCACTGCTGTCAGACCACTTAACACTGCCCTCTTGAACCAAACTCTTATGAAGGCAAAAAACAAGTGTCTTTGAACTAGCTTAATTTTAACCTAATTCCTGCTTAAAGCAAATGAACTATAGCTAAACATCAGCCAAATTTGTTAATAAAGTGAGCAAGAGGAGTCCAGGGAAGGCTTAAAGGTGCAGTATAGTTGGTCCCAAACTGCAAAAAGACCTGTGGCAGAGGCAGTGTCAGGGACATAAATCAGTTTAGTGTTTAATGGCCTGGGCTGCTTAGTGGGCTACAGGAGTTCTAAATAAAACTCCTGTGTCCTGTTTTCAAAAGAACAAGCATAAAACTGCATGTTGGGGAGTGGGACTGATATCCATTCAGAGTGTAACCTCAGGAGAGAAACCTGTACCAGTGAGGGCAAGGTCTACCTTTGCTACATGAAAATTCTGTCCAAGGACACAGGATTCACTGTGTTTATGGTTTGCAATTGTTCTTCAATGTGGAGTTCCAAAACTTTTCAAAATGTGTCAGTCTCTGTGAGCTAGGCGAACAGATCCCATTAGAAATGGGCAAAGCCTTGGAACATTATTTGTACAAAGAGTTAGAAAGACACACCATGGTGAGAAGCATCCAGGTGAAGCGAGGTAATTTGCAAAGGAAAAATATCTTTCTAAGAAAATAAGGAATAGAATTAAAAAAAAAAAAATCACCCTGAGAGAGAAACTGAGATCAGGATTATTGTTACTTTCTGATAAAAATATCAGGGTTACACATGAAGGAGTTAAATCAAAACAGGCATCAGACCAAAAGTGATGTCTGTCAATGCCTAGTGAAAGGCTTGACAGGAAGAACATGTGAACATAAATAGGTAGCTGTTGAAGAAGACTTTGACATTACTAGCTTTTGTGAGACATGGTGGTATGGCAAAAATCAATAGGAAACTTTAGTACCTGGCTATGAAACCACAGTAAAGAGTTTCACTGTAAGTGATGAGGGAATAGCACCTCAGCCTAGAAGCATCCCCAGAAAAAAAAGGCAAAAGTCAACAGCTCTACAGCAGAGTTTACAAACAGGCATAAAACATTGCACATGGGAATACAGTACTCCCTAGAATTACCAGCTCCAATATTTTTCACATTCAGACATGAAAGATCATTTTTAATGTCTTAATATTTCCTTTATTTAAAAACTTGTTCAGTTGAAAGCCTTTTGTAAGTGCAGACTGCGGCTCCACAGCTCTGCCTTCTGCAGTCTGAAAGGCTTCTTTCCAAAAATCTGCTCATGTTGAGATTAATACAGTAGCAACTGGCAAATCTTGTGCTCAACTGGCCATTCCCTTTGGAGGCAAACTAGATGGCATACTGAGTTATGCAGGAGGTTGGAACAGCTGATCTAATAGTTGTTGCTGTTCCTTACTTAAAATACCTGACCCCTGCCAGAGGTGAATTCATGTGCAGGAGAAACAGGCTAGAGCCCATCTCTTCTCACTGCTCCTGGTCATGACAGGCTGACTTGCTCTGCTGCTCCCTAACCACGTTACAGGTGTTTCTGGTCCTGCCTCCCAGGGCTGGCTGCCACTTGGACCATGGTTAGAAAAGCAAATTAAACTGTGGAGGAAAGAGGGTAAGGACATGAAACACAGACTGTTCTTGTAGTGAAAGTGAGGGAAGCAGTCAAGTTAATATGTGAAAACCAGGCATAATTGGTGGGAAAAGGAAACAAAAAAAAAGTAAATGGTGCCAGTTAAAGTGATTGCTTCATAATGACGTGTGTTATAACAAGAAACTTAGTCTGTTAACATGGCAAGAAAGCTGTACTCTAATAGGCAGGAGACATGAGACAGCTTAAGGTCTGCAAGTAATATTTTTCTTTTTTTCTCATGGAGTGTTCCAGAAAGATCTTGATGCAAAAAACCCCACCTTGACCACACAATCAATTGTTTGATTCTTCAAGTCTTCAAAAGCTTATGTAAAATAAGTACAGGCAACCTTAAATTTGCAACAAAGGAGAGTAAACAGCAACTTGCTAGGGAATTTATTTAATCTATATATTCAATCTGACAGTCCTCTGAATGGCAGTCTGCGCTTCTTGAGAAGCATAGGGTTCATGTTACTGGTGGATTCAGAATGCCTATTATAATTGTGAAATATTGGTGGGAATGGATTGAGATATATTCATGACAGTAGGTGGACTAATGAAATTCAGTGACTTTATTTAAAATGTGTAGGAGTTTATTATAATACTGTAATAGAAATGTCATTTACCCTGACGGGAAGAGAAGGAAAAGCCCTGTCAATGAATAATAATGAAGTTATTTAAATGTCAACTTTCTTGTGAATAGTTTGCAAAATATAAATTACTATACATGTTTCTAGTTTTGTTTTAGTTTATTACTGGGAAAGGCAGAGCTTCAGTCTCAGAATGGTGGTATTTTTTTATACTGTGAAATGAGCTAGTAATAATGAAAATGTTTATCTACTTGGTATTTGCAGAAATCATTCTGTTTCACTGAAAAATAGGGAGTCAGATTTTAAACAGCTGCTGATAAAATTTGGGATTTAATGGAAGCAATTACAACTCATATGGTGGGACAGATGAGAAGTTCAGAATTCAGTCTAAATACTTTTTTTCTGAATATTATTCTTTTACTATCATCTGCATTTCAGTAACATCCACAATGTCTGAACACGGACCTGAACATACTCCCCCCTGCAATTTGGGGAGCCATTGCAGCACATGTCTACACTAGGGACAATAAAATAGAGCTTACTGTTCACCATTTACATATAGCTATTTCAGTACCTGTGGCTATTCAGCAGATGGTTCAAATGTAGAGTTTAATTTTTGTGTTTCCAGTTCCATAGGCCCTGGGTTTAGTCCTTTCCCATGATTTATACTAAGATTTGCTTGCTCCTCTCATGTTACAGAGATGGACTAATACTGAGTTCTCTCTTCAGAACTTCAGAGAAGTATTGCCTTCCACAAAAAGTGTGGGAGATGTTTTTTGGTACCTATCCACTCCCCTTCAAATGACTGGGATTAAATTTGTTGATCCTACACTGTCATTTGTGCCCACACCCTGCTGAGGTTCATCTCTCTTTTGCAGCACTTCCAGGTTAGACTGACTTCCTGGATTGTCAAACAGCTGATATGTTTTCATGGGTTAGGATTCTCATGCTGCTTTATACACCCATTTAACAGCACAAACAAAAAGCTCATTATCTAGTCTGGTAATCAATGCCTGCTTGTATACACATGTGTATAATAGGAATAAGATGAATGCAGGTTGGTGATACTCCTGGGTCAGATCCCAACAGAGGCTGCACATGTATGCAGTGTTCCATTTGATACAAGTTTTTCTGTTCCACTGCTCTGTGTATCTATTACCATTTCTTTGTGTTAAAGCACTACTGGGTTCCTATCTGCTGTTGTATATGTAACATTTAGCTCCCCGTTAAAATAAAGGGTAATTGTAAAGCAGTGCAAGAGAAACAACTAGTAACTGGGAAGGTGGAAAGATTGGCTATTTGTCAGTTTGGAACTTCATAATGAGAGTAAGATCTAATAGCAGCTCCTTTGATTGCTTGAGAATTTGTTCATCTGCAAAAAAATGATGTTTTTCTAAGCTTTCCAATCTTTCAGTTTCTTTTATAGATGTTGACAGAAGCACATGCTTCATTTGTATATAGTGTTACCTGTAAATAAAGCTATGAATGCAAAATAATTGCCTAGAGGTTTGAAGAAAGAAATGGCTGGCAATTCTGACTATGATTACCATTTGCTGTTGACATCAGTTTGCCTGTGCTTTGGCAGGGGTACTGGCTGCTTTTCTTGAACAACTTCAAAGCAAGTTTTATGTCTCAGGTTTTCTTTTCTCCTATTCCCTTTTGAAAGATCCTATTTTGAATTCACTGTCACCAGTATAAGAAAGAGCTGTATTATTTCATTAATGTATTTTTCCTAATTCTGCAGGTCAGATTTAGTCCTTACAGTCTTTACATGTCTTTATCAGCTCAAACTTCACTAAAAGGGTAGGTTTTGGGTTTTAGGCAGACAGCAACAGAAATACTAATTTCTTAGAAGACTGGGTGGTAAGGTGGGGCGAGGCAACAAACTGAAGCAGCAGTCCTTGGCAAGGCTGTGTCCAGCATCCTGCTGGGGATCCCTTCACCTGAATGCTGGAGCATCTCTGAAAGATTTGTTAACAGTAATAATTATAACAGTATCCTACTGCTCAGTCCACTGAGGAAATAGCTCAGTTAATTTATATGTGCTCGGAGAGAGATGACCTTATAAAGGGAAAGATCATTCAGCAGGTGAGAATTTGATGTTAATGCTCCAAACACAAAAGGACATATATGCACACACATGTGCATGTGTTTATTGGGGGTAAAGAAAAAAAACTGTGGATGCAAATTACATGTCAGTTGTTGTATGAGCACGCAGATACATGCAAAGGCTTCTATAGAGTTGCAGAATAGAAAGAATCAATTTTAATGCAAATCTGCATTTTAGTGCAAGTCATCTTTAATGGGTAAAACCCCAAGCTGCTGCTTTCTTGTTTTATTCATGTAGTGATTGCAAAATCTGAAATCCCAGAAGCTGTGGTATGAATGTAGGTGTGGAATCTAAAGCGAAATTTAACAGCCTCCATATTCAAAAGAACTCGAACCACCCCCCCCCCCCCAAACCCCATTAAGTGTCTTAAATAACTTTGTGAATTTAGCCATTGTTGGCCAGGTAGGAAAGAACCTGCAAATAATTGGTGCCAAGATTTTACTTTAGAATCTCTGGTTTTGGAGTGCTTTGCACAAAGGATGTAACTGCTTGGAAGTGAAGTTCAATATGGAGCCATTTATACATGTTACAGATAAGTACAGGAATGTTGTGCTTTTATAAGTCTCTGCTACCCAGACACATGTCATTTTTCTGCAATTTATGGATACAGTCCAAACCAGTACAGAGTACCAACTGTACTGGTTTGGACTGATTATCTAAATCCCCAGGATACAGGGACAGAATTCAGACAAGCATGAGCTGCATAATGAACAAAACCTCTGCAGATTATTGTCCCAGATTCCAGTCACATGTTGAGAGTACATGTTAAAGGAACTCTGCACAGTCTTGTTTTTTCACTGCTTTTGTTCCTCCCCAAGCCATGAAGTCAGTGTCTTTATGGGAAACTCTCACACCAGAAATATTTTATTGTCTCCACCGAATGGTGGCTTTTGAAGGAAGAATAAAGCATGTATGCTTACTCTCTGCTAGTGAGTGTGAAAGAAACTCCCACAACAAAAAAACAAACAATATATAAATTGTAGGTGTAACGTTCATGTAGTTAAGTTTTCAAAAGGGCATTGATGATTTTTGCAGAAAACAGAACTATAATTTCACTGAACAATCAGTTGGAGAAGCTACTTTGGAATACAGTAACACATCTTAAAAAAATTAGTCTAAGCTTGGAGGATAAGATGAATTGGTAACCTTAGTCTCTTGCTGTCTGCTGTTTGGTATTTCTGGCAATCATTGTAATCTTCTATATGCAGAATTTAGCATTTCTTATTGTACATGTTTATTTTAAAATGCTTTGGGAAGATGCTGGTTTAATTTTTCCTAATCTAATTTAAATGCAAATTATAAACACTCACATGATGCTATGTGTATATAATTAAGTATCATTATATACTACATGAATCATTGAAAAAGCTCTGGAGAGCCATTCTGCTATTTAAAGCATGACTTATATTGAAAAGCTGCCAAGTGACTTGTGTTTTTGTGATTAAGTGTTTGTACTTATGAAAATCTCTTTTGAATTGTAGGTCAACAGATTATGGGACAACATATGAGAAACTGAATGATAAAGTTGGTCTGAAGACTATTTTGAGCTACTTGTACGTTTGCCCAACAAACAAACGTAAGGTAAGTGATAATGTGGTTGGCTTATTTTGGCTTTATGGTACTATTTCTGTCCTGGAGATCTCTTGCAATTTCCTCCATATCTCTTACTATTTAAATGGCAGGAATATCTCTCTTCCTGTCTTGCCTTGAAAAGTTGTGTAGCTTTATCAAGATATAAACCAAATTGTACCACCTATGTTACCTACCGGTATATTGTAGGAAACATACTTTAGGGAAAGGTGGCTATTAAATGAATAGATGTAATAGGCATTTAATTGTTTCCTTACCTTCTGGAAGGTGATGATTTTGTTGTCTGAAAGGGAGAGAAACTCATTAAAATGTCAGAAATGCATCTACAGTGGCCAGATTTTATGTAACATTATTTGTCTTTTAAGTGCTCCCAATAGTAAACTGAACAGGATTTGACAAATTCCTGCACAGAAAATGCCTTCCGAAGCCCAGAAGGTTTTAATCATCCAGACATCCTACTGACTAACAATTTACTAAGAATTTATAACACTGACATATTAATAAAAGGAATCTAGATGCCTTCTTTGAGATACATTTTTGACAAAATTTTTGTAATTTGGAGGTAATAGGAAGAGACGAAGCACAGTTCATAATGATAATGACGACTTGTACTCTCATATATGCTATGTGATAGGCAATCATTACTTACTGGTGTTTTGGTGTGGAAACTAAAAAAAAGTATTTAAATCATCCTGAAATTACTAGCAAGTTATTTTCAGATCTGTCCATACATTGGTTCAAAAAAGAAAAGCTCATACTTCGGTTAAAAAAAAAAAAAGAAAAAAAAAGAATGAAAATAAAATGAAAATGTGATTAAATAAATGGCAGTGTTGGAACCATTGTCCTCTTGACTTTCCAGTCTGAGACTACAGTGCATATGCAGTGGGTGAAAGGCCCTACTCCAGCTCATTTCCAGAGGGAATATGAGCATGGCTACAGTAGTTTTCTATTCCTTGCTTTCAGTCCTCTTGCATTGTTTGACACTGTGAAAGGAAGAGGGAGCTGTCCTAACCAGAGAGGACAATGCTTAGCAGATTAAATTGCAATTAAATGGTTCCAAATTAGTGAATGGATGTCATCCCATTGCATCTGACCCCCGATGAAGATAAGAAGCTCTTCTCTAGAAGCTAAAAATGAAATTATCGGATCACTTAAATGTCCTTCAGCTCTGAGGTTTGAAAAGGTGGTCTCCTGAAACAGAAACTGTGGTGTGGAGGATTATGTATCTCTCTTTCTCCCTCTCTCCGTATATATATATCTGTATCTATCAAAAATCATGCCTGATGTTTGTTGGAGAGTAAAAATACTGTTCTCTAGAGCTAAGGGTTTCAGCTGGGAAAAAATCTGTAGGATCCTTTAGCTATGGTGCTGCAGAGAAGGCTAAGAAGAAACTAAGAGTTTTGCAAGCTTGTTAAGCCAACTGGCTGGCCCTGAAAAGCCTTCATCATATCTGGCTGCACCTTCCCTCTGCCTCCCTTGCACTGCCACCCTTGTTTGCGTTGCCATCTGGTGAGCTGGATTGAGGACTGATCTGCCTGAAAAAAAAAATCCCTTTCCAGCTCAAAACCTAAATAGATGAAAGGAAAAAGCTTTCAGGTGAAAGTGTGGAACTATCTGTTCTGGCAGCAGACTGCACTAAAGTTGGCCTATAACCAATATGGGACAGTGCCAGAGGAAAGCTGCAACACCTGGGATAAGAGGACCTGTGTAATGGTCTAAGATTGAGTTTTTCAAAACTTCTTTCAGCAGGAACTGAATTAGGCTTGCAGGGAAACTTTTGGAGGCCTGGCTTTTGCTGTCTGTTTCTGTAGAACATCAGGCCGTTCCTTCAATAAACGTTTCACTTTAGGCACTTAGCTAGTTCTCTAGGTTAAGAGGTTCACTGGGAAGAGAGTGTACAGCTACATTATGTTTCCACACTAAAAACACTTCTGTACTAAACCTCAAGGTTTTTATTATACCTGCTGTGGAATGAAAAGCTGAAGTAAATATATTTACAAATTTTGCCACCAAAAACATTTTTAGCAAAAATCTATGTATCCTGAGAACTGATCCGCTCTTCTCCCCTGAAATTTTGGTAACGCTTCCAGGAACCTTGGTCACTTAAAGTTGAATCTTGATTCGCTAATGTAGGCTGGGTGGGTAGCTGCAGAAGTTGCTTTAAAATGTGGAGCTCAACTACTCTAAACTCTGTGAATTTTGTAACACTCAGCTCCTCATGTGAAGGGATTATACACTGCTGCAGTTAACACTGGCAAATGCTAACTGCATTTTCCCTAAATATGTGTTATATGTGCTGATTTTCCTGACTGCAGCTGTGGCCTTTGATGTGCTTTGTCCCACAAGGCATTCCTTAGCACAGAGAAAAGGCTCCTTCTGTAGTGGAAAAGAAATGATGTATTTTTTCTCTTGAAGTTATTGGATATGAGACCTTGCTACAGCAGTGATCCATAAGTGGGGTCAGCACGTACTTCACTTGCTGAAGCTGCCTTATCTTGGAAAAAAAAAAAAATCTTAACACGTTTAACTTTTAGGAATAGTTCTGTTGAAACAGAAGGAAAATTTTGAACTTAGCTGACTCAAGACTGATTACTTCTGATGAAAAAAACAAGTGTATCATCTATGTATGTATGTCTTGTCTGTTCTTTGCAAAGCAGAGCAGTAGGAACAGTGAACTGTAGAATGCATGTAATTGGATTTATTAAAATAATTGATAGATTTCTTAATGAATTTCTGATTATTTTCACATTTTGGAAAAGAACAAATGACAACTTGAGTTGAATATATTGTTTTTTATAATTTATTTCCTCTTCTACATCTAGAAAAGAAAGTCTATAAATACCCAGTATTTGCAAAGCTTCCCACAGCCCATGAACGCCAATTTATTTCTAAGAGCATCTGACTGCCAATTCTTGCTTCTTTATTGAACAAATTTAAATCCTTTAACCAGACATTGTAGGCAATGTTATGTTGCAAAAGGGTGCTTTGAAAACAAAAATCAGCACAAAGTCAACCGTTATTTACAATTTAAACTGAAGACCTATTGCTGTTGCTTGGCATTTTTCTAAATTGCAGTATTTTGTGAAGGAAATGATAGAAAATGGTGACTAACACAGCGATGTATAAGCCCTGGCAATGAGAAGTGGAAATAGTTTTTTAGTATTCTCTCCTTACACTAAGTTACTGTGCTACCTGGTTGTATGACTGATGACACAGATCGGGTGAAAAAAAATGTTACACGTGGATCTTGCCCAAGACACAGAGCCCGTTTGAGTATTTGTCAACAGGCCTCCAGAAGAGAGAATCCCCAATGTGCAATAAATCCCTAGGCTTAGGTATGTCAACACTGGTTTATTTGTTAGGTTCAAAGAGCGTTTTGTGAAGAGAAAGAAAATGATTTGAATGTTTCTACGTGAAGAAATACTGTTTGGGCATAATTCTGGTGGGTTAAAAAGTAAACTAAAATAGAAATCCAGGTAGATATCTTGAAAATCCATTTTCACATTTTCTGTCATTTTCCTAGGAACTCACATGCACTAAGTTTTACAGTCTTTCTTTGTAAAAGCCTTTCAGATAGGTTGTTTTTACCAATTTAATGGAAAATCGTAGACATACACACGTAAAAAGTGAATGAGTGGTGATGGGGACTCTACAGTTTGTTTAACTAGAGGGGTTTTTTTGACTCGGAAAGTGCTGCTGCCTACTTTAGACCACTGTGTCCTTGTAGAAAGCAAAGAGCCAGTTTGTGCAGCCCATTCGTTCTTTGTACTTTCAAGCCTCTTGTATCTGTGTATCTTCAGTTAATTAATAAAATGCTGAGTGATAGTATCTGCCAGTAACTATTATGCTATTAATAGGTCTAGTGCATCAGATATTTCCTGTGGGTTTGAATTTTTGTGGTATGTTTTTTGTGTTTGTTTGTTTGTTTTATTTTCTCTCTTCCTTTCTGCAAGCCCGCCTTGATTTTTCCCTTTATTCCTGCAACGGTTCAGATTTTAATTGCTGTTTCAGTACAGTGTCCTCTTTTTTTTAACTCTCTTTTTAAAAATGAATGGATTACAGATGCCTTCCTCTTCCTTTATTTTTAGTGCTTCAGTTTAGTACCTTTATCACAGTGTGTGAAGCATTGTCCTGTTGTGTGTGTGGCTCCAAGATAGAAGATATTTATTGTAAATATAATTGCATGGGTTTCAGTGCTGGCTAGATCCCCAGCTACTTAAAATTTATTTCTAATAATGCGTTTTAAATGAAAGGAAATGAAAGGAATGACAGCCTAACTTTCTGTTCATTTTAGCATTGGGGGGTGGTGGTGCACAGAATAGTTGGCAGATGTTTCTCTTAGTCACGACTGTAGAAGATTTAACCTTATTAGCTGAAATAGGAATTATTGAGTGCTACTTTCTATCCTGTGGTGTTAGATGAGTTGATTTGCTTTAAGAAACTCCTGGTTTTGGAACATAAACTGCCCACTTGTTTAAAGGATAAGGCCCAGAACTCTGTGCTTTGCACTCACCTTTGTACCTGCTCTTCTGGGGGTTAGGGCAAATTCTGTAGAGATGAACAATTGTATCTGATATTGCTGTTTCTCTACAGTCTGCTACCCTCAGTTGCTGAAATCAGATTGGGAACACTTCTAAGTATCCTCTCTCCGACCTGTCTCACCATGGAAGTTTTCAGAACTCTGATGTGATGACAGGTCTTGATTCTTTCAGTCAAGGAAAAACTGTTATTTCCTGTGGTGTCCTCCTTGTAAGCGTCTCTAAATTGCAGTGTAAAGCTATCTGTTTATATTGGAGAGCTTAGAGCTCAGCAGAGCTCTAAGCATGCCTCATGGTAGAGTGAGATCCTGTGGTGGTCAAGGGATGGCACCCTTAGCAAATTAGGCACAGTGGGAAATCCAGGTCTATCCATCATGCCAATAACTCAATGTGTGATTGCAGTCCACTCTTGCTGAGATAAAATCAATTATTTTCTTACTCTCCTCTTTTCATTTGGAGGGAAAGGTCCTTGTTAGCTGCAGGCTGGGAGTGCAGCCTTCAAAGAGACAGTCATAAGAGACCAAAAAGGCATTGTCTCACAGATGTGAGTGGTTGGAATTGTTTGGGGTTCTATGGCTGTGGAGGTTGTTTTTTTTGTTTGTTTGTTTGGTTTTTTTTGTTCATTTGTTTGTTTGTTTTTTGGGGTGGTGGTGTTTGTTTTTGTTTAGATTGGTTTTCTTTTTGCTGTGTTTTTATTTTAGTCTGTTTTGGTTTTTGTTTGTTTTTAAAAAATGTTGTAGTAGATGTTTAATGAAAGTCTTCTCATACAAGAGAGAGGAACCACCTTGTACTGCAGTATTTTGCAGATCAAAACAAAAATTTGATCAAATAAAAACTTCTGTTTGGATTAAACCTTGTTAAATAGCATAGGATGATACATGAAGAAGCCCCAAGATTTGTTTGTCTCCTAAGCTATGAACACAAGTAATGATTACTTGTATCCCCCTATTTGCTTCAGAGAGAGTATTTTGGAGGGAGGGAGTTTAGAGAATGTGGTATGGGGTTTATGTGCTGTTTTTACTGATCTAATAAGCAGTTTGGGTTAGTTGGTACTACACATGCCTTTAATCCAGTGGTCTTCCAGTGGGCGAACAGAGGGGTTCTTCTTCGCTTCTTTCTTTTCTCTAAATATGGCAGTCTAAATCTGTTTTATTCAGCAGTTTTAGCTTAAAATTTCACCTCATCAGAAAAGAGTTGAAATCTTGAACCTACAAGAGCATTATTTTGGATTGCAGGAGTGATTCAGTGGACTTCTGATAACACTATACACATGTAAAGAGTTCACTACCTGCGGGAGGAGAGACATCTCACACTGCCAATTAAGAAGTCTTTAATTTTCTGCAGTTTAACAGTAATGATGGCTTAAGTCGACTGCTATTAGAAGTCTCTGGTGGTGGTAACTGGAAAATCTGATGATCTTGGGATGTCTCTGGGTCAATGCAATTACAGTTTTCACTTTTCCTTGTAATATCTTTAGGTTCAAGAGTACTTACCTGTGAACCAGATAAAAAAAATATAGACTTGATTTCCATTTCAGAAGACTGCCTCCCATCTCATATGATAACAAGGATAAAGCCAAAACCTTTCTTTAGTTTAGAAGGGTAGATTGTTCCTCACATCTGTTGGGTATGATCTAGCAGAGCTGCAGGGCAGTGGTTTCTCAGAAGTCCATGAAGACATGTAATCTGGAGTGACCGTAATGCTAGTGCTCTATTGCTAGTCTGTCATACTGGATTAACGGGAAAACCAATAATTAATAACCACTTGGTCCATGTTAACAAAGTGAAGGCAGAACCTCATCTTTCAAAGTGAATATTTTTGCTTCTGAAGTGTCTGGCAGTGCTTGCTACCAAACTTTCTGATTCATGGCTACAGTATATGACAGCTCTCACAATAGCCATTTACACACAAAGCCCTTGCCATTATTCTACTTCCATATCTCTTCTTGGATATGAAGTGAAATCAAAACCCATTTCTTCCACTTCTGCTCTTGTAAGCCTATCAAAAATAGTGGCAGTTTTGACATTTTCCCACTCAAAGTAGCACTACAATATGCCATTGTATCTCACAGAAGTCTCCAAAGGCACACTGAGTGTTGAAACTAATAATAGGGAGGTATAAGCCATGGAATTCAGCTTTAGAGCTAAGATTCACCCAGGCTGAGGAGGGTTTCAAAGATATTCTTTCCATTCTGACTCTGTCCCCTGTTTTCTACAAACTGAACAGTTAAATTTTATGCAAGGTAATCTCTTGTTGAAGGTCCTTCAATTTTTTTTATCCCTTTTTAATTCCTTCATGATTTACCAATATTCTGGAACAGAAGAAATACCTTCTGGCAAGGGAGGATGTATGCCAGCAGCTTAGAGAGCAGAGGAGTGATATGTTTTTAGTTGCAGACCAAATACAGGCAGCTGAGATTGATGGTAGTGCAAGAATGTGTCTAATTACAGAGCAAACCTGTCTTATTGTCAAACTTGTAGCTCCATGCATTTCCATAAGTAAGACAGGCTGTTTAAACCAAGAAGAAAGCCACTTGCCATAATATTGATTTTTTTTTTTCCTCTGAAAAATAGACCCAAGCAGTTAAAAATCAGTTTGTTGAAAGTCCCATGAAGTTGGACTAAAAATACATATAGCAGGGTTGCTTTCAGGTATCTTCTGGATTTTGAGCTATTAAAGATACATTACTAAATCTCGCTTTAATATCCTTTCACTGCTGTGTTCTGGTAGGAACATAGTTCTTTGGTCTTGAAGTGTGGAAATTGTTGTACTATACAGCTTCAGAAGTTCACCTTAAAGAGATACTGGGACATAATCATATGATGGCTGTTCTCTTGTGCACTGGAAATGATCATGTAAAAAATAAGTAATGTGGTATGAATATTGACAACAGGAGCTCTGAGCTCAGCCATCCCTCGCTAGGCTTGCAAAAAAGTAGTATCTGTTACTTGGCAGATAGTGTAATCTGTAGGGTGTTTATCAGCAGATTGCAACTGCTCACTCCTGTAGTTTAGATATGTTATGAAGAAATGAATGACTAAATGACAGGATGCTTGAGTGTTTTGCCTTTTGTCTCGCTGCACTTGGAGTACAAGCAGAAAAAGGTGAAGAAAATAAACAAGAAAAATATTCTTGATTACGAAACTTCTGATTGATAAGTGCTAGTAAATGCAGAGAGGGGAGTGATGGCAAAGATTAATGGGTGTAATTATAAAACTGTCTACTGCTAAGAAAATGTGGAATTTGACTTGTATGCAAATAGCATGAGAATTAGAGACCAACAAGTGATGACTCATATATCATATTGAAAGGAAGAGGTCCTTGAGGAAGCAGCCAGGTTCCTTGGAGAAAATGGAAATCATTCAGTGTCTGGTATGGAAAAGATATTGCAAAAGCAATAAATGACCTTTTCCTTTTAGTGCTATTAAATGAAAGGCTTGGGTTTCTTTTGCAGGAACAGAGAGAGATTTCCCATAGAAGAATAAATAAAAAAAAAAGAGTCAAGGTTAATGCAAAACAGAGAATTCAATTGAAAATAAGTCACTGTAATCTGTATCTTTTCTATTGCATCTTTTGATTCCTGTCTCTCCAACTCTTCCTCATTAGTAAGCAAAGAAGAATTTAAAACATTTAGGAAGGGTATGTAACTTGGGGAGCAAGGAAAATACAGTGCTTAGTACAGCTTTGAGAGTAATGGCATAGGGAGGCTGCTCGTAGGAACACATAGAATTATCCTTCTACTTACCATGATGTGGCTTTCAGATGGGCAAGAGTCTCCCACAAATGTGCGTAAACTCAGTTTTTGTGTGGAGGAATCTCTTCTATGTTGTTCAGAAGTACTGCCAGTACTGCTGTTAAGGTAAATGTTTTAGCCATAAGTGAGAATAAAGGAGTGGAAACTGTTGAGGTAGCATAGCAATGATGATGGCAATCATTTGAGATGGTGCTAAGGGTGATGTAGAGAGATTGACATTAACCAACTAGACCAAAATATTTTTAAAAAGAACTATCAGAAGAGTTCTAGCTATGTATTCTGATACAATGGATCAAGCCCTAGACCATTGGTCTGTTTTTCATTGATAGGGGAGGGCAGTCAGACCATGGTGAACGTTCAGGGCACACTTGTACCTTCACAGTTTTTCTGTGTACATTTGCTAAGAAGAATATGTGAAAATTTTGGGAGAAATACTTATTAGTAAATTCTGAGCATGGCAAACAGTTACCATAAATTTGTGAACCAACACACTTCTGTTGCTTTTTCTTAAACTGATAGTGTGGTTGGAAAACTGGAGATGGTGAAATAATTTCAAAAGAAATGAAACATTTAAATCAAAACATTATTTGACAAGAAAGAATCAAATTTGCAAAGTTTTCTGTTGCATATGGCATAATATGAATAATGGATTTTGTTATTTAGAGAAAAAAATCATATTGGTTGAAAGCATTTATTCCTATTCAAAACATTAGGGTTTTTTTCTGCTGGGGTCAACTAAGGCTTTTCTGTCTTGAAGAGATTGATGTTAAAATAACAATGTTTTGGGCTTGAAAAGCTAAAACCATTTTGTTTTGAAATGTTTCCTTTAAAATTCTTTAGAGATTTACCAAGATAAACTATACTGAAAACATTGGAACACAATAATGGTACTTAAATTACGTTCTTAATCATTTCCATGATTCTGCTTTTGTTAAAAGCGTGCCTTGAACAGTTCCAATGCAGTAAAACATATATGTTAGGTCTCTATATGCCTTTGTGTAAAAACAAAATCTCTTCACAATCTCCAATCCCATATACTGAATTCCTGCATCAAATGAAATAAGGAGAATTAGAGGGGAACTGTAATGTGGTCCTTGGACCCCAAATTCTCGATATGCAGACATTTCTCAGGGTTTGGTCTCTCCTACTAAATGACTGAGATGCTTATGTGCTTGTATCAATATCCTTTTCCACTCAGACAGACCAAAGATACAGAGATAAACAGTGGGTTCTGTTCTTCATGAAACGGCACAGTTATCAACAGAACCTCAATTTGTGATGCCTAATCTTGCTGCAAAATTAGAAGATGTATCTTCATCAACCATGATTTAAAAAAAAAAAAAAATCACCTTTCCCTGGTTTAGCACAGCAAACCTGAATGGCAGCAGTCTGTACTTACTTTTGGCACTTTGGGAAGAAATGCAAACACATCCAAATGCCCTCCCTAATGTAATATTATTCAGCTCCCAAAAAGCAAAGAATAATTGCAGATGAACCGAATCCCAACAGTATCAATTGGGGAAGAAAGTGTGACAGTTTCTCTGCTTCTACTTGAGACCCTTGGTCATTTATGGATTTTGTGTTAATAGGTACTTGAGAAGAAATATTGTTAGCCTTAGCTTATGAATGAGATCAAATGTAAGTTTGCTAAGTCAAAAAATAATCATCTGCAGACCGAAACTGAGCCCAGGATTCTGGTTGAAACCCTAGCCACAGAATCATCTTTATTCCTAATTCTTATTCTTGAAGATCTGTTCTCCTTTTATACCCTTTGTTTCTGAGAGGGAATCCCAAATTGCATGCCACCTGTGCATATTTTTGTTCTTCATTTGCATTGCTAAAAAGCATAAATAAATCTTTTCCCCCAAAAAAAACCAACCAAACAAAAACTGCTGAAAGGAGAGCAGGAAACATCATTCAAAGCCTGTTTGGGAGAAGAGTAGCACTAGGTTATTGTGGAGGGATAGAGGAAGCTTCATTCAGTCATTGCAGTGGCAATGCAATGTAGCAGTGGGCAAAGTTCAGAATTCAACTGGTGCCCCAGACCCCTATGTGTCTAACACCACTGTGCACTGCAGTATTCCTTTTTAATCTTGAAAATAAATAAATAAATTTCTGTAATACCTTTTGAAAATATGTCTGACATTTCAAACCTTGGAGCCAAGAGATATCTTCCAAGTCATGTAAAAAAATTTTACGGTAATACCTCTACCAGCAAACCCTTCCATGTGTTCTAGGATGCCAAACGTTTAGTTTTTCTAGTTTCAAGTGTGTTTCTGACATTTACAAGCTCTCACAGGAGCATTCACTCAATTAGCACCAAAGACCTCATTGTTCCAAAGAGACTGACCTTCCCCCTTGGGCACCAATTACAATCTATTACTTTTATTCCCATAGTGCTTACTGTAATTGGAGCCCTGGCTCTTTGCCTGGTAGAACTTGTTGGGTTTTCATCTCTTTTCCTTTATTACTGAAACTTTGCTAAAGATAACAAGAATGACAATTCCAAAACATATGTGTATATACCTTGGGGACAACAACATCCTTTTTATGACACTTTTCATTTAATCTCTCTGTCGCTTGTCATCAGGAGTATAAGAAAAATCCAAGGGAAAGAATAGATATGTTTCATATGACGACATGGCTGGCTTACTTCCTCTTTTTGTTTTCTTCCTTCAGCTAGTGTGCTCCAATTATTCACAGAAAAGATTTGCCAGCAACTGAAGGAACAAATATGCTGTAGGCCTTGCTAGTACTTAACTACAATGCTCTGGAAGTTGAGGGAAGGAAGAGCTGTGTATTTGACAAGTCTCTTGACCCTCAAGGCCTGTCTTTTGTATTACAATCCACTGGAACCAAAGACTGTAAATACTGCATTGCTAGTAGCAAAGCTGCACATTGTGGTTAAGACTCTTGCTGTAAAATTATACTTTTGTGCTTATTAGTTCTTTCCACCAACTTGTTTCCTTTATCAGCTGAAATTTGTGAGAGTAGAAGTGACTGCTGATTGAGTGTGGAGGGATTTTTCACTATTGAACAGATTTGTTTGGAGAGCTGCTCAGACATCTGCCAGAATATGGTTTTTCTGAAAAACCAGGATTTTAAAAAAAAGTGTTCAAGTGTCTACCTTTTGTTATCTCTTCTTGTTTGGGATCTTTGAGGTTGTATGAAAACTTTCTGTGTTCAACCTATTGCTAAATCCCCAAGTATTCTAAAGGAAAAAAGTGTTATCACAGAAAGCAGTTCAGTTTTTAGACCAGATGTAGTACAGATCTTATGGTATAGATGGCTAGGTATTAAACAGACGTTGGTAAATTATCCGGATGTTTCTGAATCATTACAGTGATTGCATAAGCCTAATTGAGAAGTAACAGGAGATACAACCTTTTTTTTTCTGGTCCAAGGAGGATCCTGGGTCCTAGGGAAGAGTTGCTTGTGCATTTTGGTTTCACCTTTGGTTCCATCTTTCTACAGTTTCAGAGAACCACTTTTCCACTATAATCCCTAGAACAAGGCTACCAATAATATGAAATTCTGACAGTCCTTTATATCATGATGGACTTTAATGCTCTTTCTGTTTGCTTGTTTACTTTTGCAAGTTCTAAAAGGTTATTTTAGATATGAATCAGGCTCAAGATTGATTTTTGTGTTTAATAAACCTGGAAAAATAAAACTTCCTTAACTGGAGTCTTTATTAACTGCAGGAACAGATTTGTCAAACTCTGTTAGACGCTATTTAATATAATATGGGGAAGTACAAATAAAAAGTCTTTTATAGAAGGGATTGAAATTTTCCTAGAATAAATTCCAACCTCTACTTGCTTCTGTAGGGAGGTTTTTTGTTGTTTTTTTGTCTCCCTCTTCTTGCCATCAGAAGAGGTAAATAAGATTATGACTTTGCATTCATCCCTTGTGGGTTGCCTCCTAGGTTTCTATCACCTGAGGCCAAAAGGAGACAACTGGGTTTGCATGATAAAGAGGCAGTTTGTCATCTGTACCATTATGGGCTTTAACATTATAAATCTACATCAACACCAGTTAATTGTTATCTTTTATATGGGGGATAAACCCACCCTTCATTCATTATAGCCAACATAAATTAAAACTGAAGTATTGAGGCTTTCATGAGAAGGCTAAGAGGTAGAACTTCGTTCCGTCTTTTTGCTTGCTACAAGTTTCCTTCATAGCTGAAGACAACCATTGAAGATGATTGTGGAGGAGGGAAAAAAAGGTCCAAGAACTGCTTTCTAATGAACAGTAACAGAAACAAAATATGTCATAGGTTTTATGGGATTTAGAGGCACCTGAATTGAGGTTATCATAGAATCACCCAATCTCCCAAGCTGGAAGGGACCCACAAGGATCATCGAAGTCCAGCACCCAGCTCTGCACAGAACCATCCCCAAGAGTCACACTATGTGCTTGAGAGTTGTCCAAAAGCTTCTTAAACTTTGTCAGGCTTGGTGCTGTGACCACTTCCCTGGGGAGCCTGTTCCTGTACCGTATACCTTTTAGGTGAAGAACCTCTTTGTAGTATCCAGCCTAAACCTCCCCTGACACAGCTTCATGTCCTATCAATGGTCACCACAGAGAAGAGATCAGGGCCTGCCCCTCTTCTTCCCCTCATGAGGAAGTTGTAACTACAGTGAGGTTTCCCCTCAATCTCCTCCAGGCTGAACAGTCCAAGTGACCTCAATCACTCCTCATACAGCTTTCCCTCGAGGCTCTTCACCACCTTTGTAGTCCTCCTTTGGACACTCCTGAATAGCTTAATGTCTTTTTTTATATTGTGGTGCCCAGAACTCGAGGTGAGGCTGCACCAGTGCAGAACTGAGCAGGACAATCACCTCCCTCGATCAGCTGGTGATGCTGTCCTTAGTGCAGATTACTGATGCCTAAAGATGTTTGACTTTGGCCTGAAGCTTTTAATCACATTTTAATTATAGAAACATCATCTTCACCTTCTGTAAGCCTTTCTAGCTGTGTTGGGCTGAGTTTGGGTTTTTGCTTAACTTTTACGTCTTTCTGACGGGAGCTGTCATTGGCAGTATTAGTAGGAAGCTGGCAGATAGTAGATGGCACTGGGGTTTATGCTGTATTGAGACAAATATTTCCATTTAAGACTTTTTAAAGGTCTTAGGGAGTGTATGTACCATTTTCCTGATTTTGCAGACAGTCTGAAAAGTAACTCTAAAACATGTGAGTTGCCTTGTTTAACATAAATATCCTATTAATTCCAGTTCTAGGCAACCAAAACTCCCTTTTCAGTTTTAACCTTACTGTGAGTGTGGGTATTTGCTATTTATTCACTGACATCACATATCTAAGCTGATGGTGTGCTTTTTTTCCTGCAGTATCTCTGCAGCTTACATCCTCTAAATAAACTATCAGATAATATTGATGGAAGCATTTTTCTCTCCTGGTGTTTGGTAATGATCAAGCAGTGTATCTCAATGAGCTAGCAGCATGTGCTATGCTTGTCACAGCAGAGACCCACAAGCCCAGAAGCAGACAAGTAAAAAGGATTGTATGTATTATTTTTAAGATGTGCCAACCTCCCTGTTTAAATTACTTTGTAATTAGGATCATGCCATTAGCTGTTCAGATTGAGGCTGTGGTTACGGATGTAGTAAACAAGGGGTAGAGATAAAAGAAAAAAAAAAAAAAAAAAACCCAAAAAAAACCCCACCCAAACCTGATGCAAAGCACTAATACAGTTGTGAGTAAAAAATATCTAAGGCTAGATAATTTCTGGAAGGGTTCCAGATTCCAGTAATTGTCCATTTCTCAGTCAGCTTCTGTGATGTTAGAACTGCTAAAATTGTGTGACATACAACTGCTCTTACATAAGCATGACTGTCACTGCAGTTAGTGCCTTTCAAGAGTGGATCTAAGCCCACCCTAAAGGTGAGATTTGGGAACATGACGAGTCTGTGCTAAAGGGAAAAAACCCACTTCTTTGGGCCTGAGGATTCCCTTTGCTTTCAGTGAGGATGTTCTCAGCTAATAGCATGTGATTGGTAATCACAAAATGGTTGATGTTGATCAGAAAAGTCAGAAAAGTCTTTGAGCGTGTTTGAGGGTGTGATGGTGTTTGCAACCAGGCAGGATCTGCAGGAGGCAGTATGAGATTAGCTGGTTTTTCCACCATTTGGACAACAGATGCAATGTAACAGGTTTGCATATTCAGCAATGTAGCCTTGTGGAGCTAAGTCAGGACAAGTCAAGGTTTAGATTCTTTCTTTGTCTGTGTCCCTAAAGACACTGTAGTTATAACCAAATCTGTGTATAGTTACATTTTGCTAGAGTACCTCCATGACAAAACACCTATGGGTTGGTGAGTAGGATCCCAACGTGAATAAAGCTGAGGCTTGGACTATGTGTCTCTTGTATCCTACAAGTGACGGGTTGGCACAGCCCAGGGCATCCTTCAGCTGAATTCAGCTACCAGCAAAAGGGGCACAGACTTCAATATGGATTAGAACAGCCTGTCAGGAACTTGGAATGCTTTCCTTATGTGACTAAAACCTGTGTCATTGCATCTCAACAGATGTCGGTATTCAAGTTAACTAAATTATATTCCTATCTGTAGGAGTTTTATTTCCCCAAGGCAGTGAAGAGGTGACTTTAACAAATGTAAAAATTTTTAATAATCTATAATTTCAGTGTTTATTTCTTTACCTGATTTGGCTTCCCAATTTGCCACATAACTTTGAAAAAGCTGTATTGAAGCTTTGCACTTGAAAATGGTAGCTCTTGACCTCTGTAAAACAGAAACATATTTCACTGAGAAAATCTTAGAATTTTTTTGGGTGAAGTGCTGTGTAAATGCAAACAGTTTTTATTAATAGTCAATTCATGTACATAATAAAAAGTAGGTTCCCACTATAAAGAAGGTTAATATTATTCAATATATCTACATTACAGCCACAGTAAAGCTGTGTTGTATGTTCTGTTTGGAATTATATTAATAGGTACTACATTATACTATATACTCCTGTATATTATTATTAATATGTGAGAGACATATGGTATCTACAACTTGAGATGAAAAAAACATTACTTTTCATAAAAAGATACTCTCTGTGATTGATGCAATAATATGTTATGAAAATGTGAATAAGTGAATCAGTTTCATCAAAAATAAAAACAACATTGTTTTTGCTGGGGAGGGGGATAGTTTAAAAATAAAATTCAAAACACCATCTCTCTAAGTTTACCTGCTTTCAAAACCAAAGCAGTGGAAGGGCTGTTCTCTCCTTAAATTCAAAACCTGAGAAAAGAAATCAAGCAAACTCATTCTTTTGAAAAATCCATTCCTAAATGTCATAAAATATTACGCAGTAATCCGTCAAATCATTCACACTGAAGGGTGCTGTGGTCCAACTTGAGTTTAATCAAAAGTGAAATTAGTCCACGTTTCTTCCTTCTGGTCAGAGTTTCATCCATGAGGGTTCTTTCCTGGTGTTCTCTGGGGACAGGGTGGTCATGACCAGAGACAGCCTTAATGTTGAAGAATGTGTAATGGAAGAGGTGATTTTCACAGGGGGTCAGGCAGGTACCCAGCTCTTACCAAAGGTGAATACTCTTTATATGCAAGTCTCCTTTCTAATGTGTTTCAATCCAGACAAAATGTTCTACCTCACTGATTTGTGGACAACAGGAAAGGTAAGGTTTTCCCCTCTGTGAATATGTGGAAGTTCCTTTTTACCCCTCCAGTCTGTGAATATTTGTATTTATCTTAGTGTGCTTTTTGGCTATCTTTGGTGCTTTGACAATCCAAACAAGCAATGACTACCTTTGAACCAGACTGACAATCTTATGCACAACTGCACAGGGTATGTCTTCCTTCTCTGGACCTCAATTCTTGTACATCAGTCCTTGGTAGTGTCTGGGATCAGGAATGTCATTCATTGCCACCACAGTGCAGGGGAGTAAAGAAGGGGAGGTTTCCTGTAGTCACATTGTTAGTGAGAATACAGTGGGTACAGGGGTTGTAGAGTAGGTTCACCCTGGCTGTAGCTGCCTCTTTCCCTGTCAGACAGACAGAGTAGTCTGTCCTGTGATGGGCACACGCACAACTGAGATTGAGACCCCTTCCCAAATAATTTCACATGAAATATCAAGCAATGGCTGGAGAATGTTTTCATCACTCTGGGTGCTGGAGGTGTTTGTAAGTGCTACCCACTGTTATTAACTCCAAAGACCTTTTATTAATGTTTTTCAAAATATTCTTCTCTTTCTGGTCTCTCTCTCAGCCATGCTTCTTAGAAAGTGCCTATTCCACCACTCATTTTCACTACAAGAGCTCTGTGAAGGCATCACAGATCCTGATCTGATAAGCCAGTTGGCCATTAAACTGACCAACTGAAGTCTTGAAGATCCTTTTCTTTATTCCTACCTTTTCTGTAACTCCCTTTAGTGAGTGCAAATAGAGTTTCAAACCTCATATTTCCAGAGATAATCACTGCCCTTCAGACCTTGCTTACCCAGTTGCATGTCTGTTCTGTTTTTCTTCTCAGTGGCCTTGGGTGTTTTCCTTTGAAAGCAAAGGAACAATCCTGGCATCATTCAGGGAACTGACAAAAGGAAAAAAAAAAGCCCAGTTTTTTTAATGCATGGCTTCTTTTGCTCTTAAAGGCTAGTTGCTCCTCTCTTCGAAGACTTACCAAGGAAAAAAAAAAAAGAAAAAAAAGTAAAGAACTGAGCTATAGTTCATCACTGCTACATCATTTGACTGTCATTTTTAAAAATTTCCCCAGCTAGCAAAAGCATTCAAAAGGGACTTGGCAGCCAGCAACCAGCACTGCTGGCACACAGCAAACGGTGTTTAGACAAGCAAGCTGGAATAAGAGAGTGCTCTGTGGGGTGAGAACATGCATTTGTGAGAGTAGATGTGTTTTGTGGATGTTGATGTTGTGGATTTGTTTCCCTACAAAATGAGAAGAATAATCTAAACCTACTAACAAGTAGGTTTTAGATTGAAAAGAGTATTTCACAGTATTTGTAGCTTGGATTTTTCTGAAAGACTTTTCATTGTCAATTCTTTTTTGATCAGTAGTGTGTGTCCTGCAAACAAACACACACAAATACATGCAAGCAGGTTGGAAAACACCTGCTAGCCAATCTCAGCTGGTATAAACTAACAATGCAGAGTGTTTTATGGACTGATTATCTAAATCTCTGAGTTACAAGATTACTTCATCTGTTCCTGAAATTAGATTTGATCAGTATTTTTAGAGGACTTTTTGGTTTTTTTAAGAAGACATGGAAGGTTAAAAATACTAGTTTTACAAACGTGCCATAATCTTTGGAACAGACAACTTCAAGGCATAATAGAAATAGTAATAAAAAGTAGAGAAAAACAGAAGGAATCTGAAGGATCTGGTAGGAAAAATAAACCTAAGGGAAGAGGACATGTCAAATCCAGGTCTCTGAATTGCATGCATTATGGATTTTATACAGTACAGATGTGTTCAGTGATAACCAGACTGGTTGGCTATTTTTAAACCTAGGGAAAAAAAAGGGAAGGATTTCAGAAATTTCCTTCTGATGAAGATAAGAATTTTCTTTTTTAATCATAAACTTTCTGAGAAGCAGTGAAATAAACAAACAAACTAAAAAAAAAAAAATCTCCTTTTCTCTATTGTACCTGAAATCTATCTTCTTCTAGGTTGGAATAGATTTGGGCTTATTTAACAGCATGAGGTGAAACTGCAAAAATATTTATGTGGGGAGGAAGAAGGAAATAATCTCTTTCAGAAGCTGCAGGGGAAATTTAGGCAGAGAGAATGTAATTAGCTAACCTAAAAAATGCCTGAGAGAGCAGAAATTGTCAGCATCATTCCTGCATAGTGTTTTGACAACTTCAATGGATGCAAGTGATCAGCACACTAGTTTTAAGTACAGTCTGGAGGCTTGCAGCAAAAAAAACAAAACAAAACAAAACAAACCCAAGCAAACCACAACCAACCAAACCCAATAACTACCACAAAATTAGGGGTACTTTTTTGGGGGGAGGAGACTTATGTTAATATTTGTGATGAAAATCAAGGATATTTGGGAAAGATAAATATATTTTATGGTCATTCAAAGGAAAACTTGCTTATACTTAAGTGTTCGGTTATTAAAAGCATTAATTGATTCTTAAAGCTGCATTTAGATATGACTTTGCATATGTGAGAAAAACTACTTTAATATGTTCCAGCAATGTTTTAGATTCAAGAACATAAAGAAGGAAAGGGAGGCTTCATCTCTACTACCTCATGACCTTGAGGTGACCCTGGTTCTTTCAGTGTTAAGAATATTCCAGTTTTAAACTAGTTTGTTATATGGCTCTGAAATATCCTTGTGCTGTGTAATGATGTCATATAGTAAAGTAAGTTAAAACAGCTACAGTAAATGGTAGTAAAGAAAGCAAGAAGGAGTAAGAAACCCTAATGTTTTCTGTGCAATGAAGTCTGAGTATTAGACTGTAGCCGTGTTAGGCTGGGTAATAATAAGAATAATTAACTTGTTTTGCTCTGATTTTAATTGTGATGATAGGTGGAGTAATTTGAACAATAAATGTTCGATTAACATGTTAAACAAGATCTTTTTACCCTTCTTAAATGGTAGTTACTAATTTAGTAAATTATTAAGGTCTTTGGTGAAAATAAGAACAAGGTCCATTATAAATTAAAAATATGGATGTACTGAGAAGAGTGAATTGGAAGGAAAACCTGGGGAAAAAAGAATCCTAACCTGTCCTGGGAATGGTTTACAAGCTTTTAAATTCAAATATATCAAAGGTTTTTGTAAGTCATGGACCCAATTTTTAACTGCTATTCCACTGTTTGAAAATCAGCCCCATAGGCTCTCACTTAGTTAGCATGTATTTTACTAGTCTCAGATCTTCATCCAAAATCCACTAAAGTCACTAAAAAGACTCATTTTGAATGTAAAATTAAATTATTCTTATTAGCATGTCAGATGAACTTCCTCTTGCAGCTTGGAAAACCAGAGCACAGTAAAATATTTGGCAAGAAGGTGGATTTTTCTTTAGGAGCCTGTGGATGAGCTAGGATCAGGCAACATACTGGACTTCAGATCTTTTATTATGTCAGTTCAGTAGGTGTTAAAACCTGTAAACTTCTGAATTGTTTCAGAGGTCACCCTAACAAGTATATTTTTTTATATTTCATACATGTTTGTACTCAAGCCCCATATATAAGCCACATATTTAACATTTATTGGTTTCATATGCTACTCAGATATCACTGTGGTTTCCCTACATATGCTGCTAGTGTATGTTATATCATATTAAAAATGAAGATACATAAATTAAATATATACAGAATCCTACTGGTAGACAACTATGCACTCATACTGGGAAACCACTACTTTGGTCAGGAACAGTTATTATCCTGTATATCATTCCTGGGTTGTTCTTACACACCTGACATCCACCGTAAAACTTAGTCAAAGGTCACCATTTGTGAAAAGGATTTATGATGTCTTACAGAATAATCTCTATGCTGATGTTCAAAAGAAAATACCTGTAATATCACCTGAAATGAGAGCTTTAAAAATGCTGGCCAGCCAAGCATCCAAATCCAAGCAGTCAATATGTCATTCTGTTTACCTGTGTGCCAATGCGCACATTTAGGTACCTTTTACTGGCTTGTGTAGATACTGAACTATATAATTTTTCGATGTGTATTTAGAATTTCTTTTATGTCTGACAGAAATCTGTTGCAATTATTCTGTCTATATTAAGTTCAGAGTAGCTGTTTTCTTCTACATCCAATGTTATGTATGAGATAAGAGAACTGCTGTGCTCTTTTCTGCCCTTAACATCCATCTCTGAATAGTCAACACCAGATAACTGACAGGAAGACTAAAAAGGTCTAAAAACATGAAGTAATTTGTCTCCAGCTGTACAATCACTGGTGAAATGGGAATCTGAATCCTGTTGTACATCCTAGCCTTTTGTCCGGGAATCTGACAATGCTTTTTTCCTCAGAAGGTTTCCAACTATTTTAAATGAACATTTACGTTGGCTAAATCAGTGGAAGGTCAGCAGCATATAGAATATTTATGGAGGCCAAGCAAAGGAGAGCATCACATTTGTGATAAGATTGAATAACATGTGACTGCAATTCATTGTGCTTATTTTTCACTAAATAAAAATTATAAATTATTTTTTATCAAACTCAGCTATAAGGAGTATTTGTGGATGTCTTTAAATAGTTAATAGCATGCTTACAACAATAATAGCATGAGTTTTCAATGTAAATAATTTACCTAGTGCATTCTAGAGAGAGATATAAGTGAAGTGTGACACTGATAGAATACAGACACACGCACACATGTGATCATGCATGTTACAGATATAAATGTACCAAAGAAGGAAAGGTGGACTTCTGGGTCCTAGTGACCAGCTATCCCAGCCCTTGGGGCAGTATATAAAATCTTCATCCTAGAGACATTACAGAATAGAGGAGAGGAAAGCTCTGATATGGTTTTGCAGTCACGAGTTTGGTGATGACTCCTAGGTATTGCAAGATGAAGCTGACAGGCTCTGTAACAGCATGGGTTGTTAGAGAAGTCTCCTCTTGCTTATTTCCTCCTACTCAGAGTTTAGATTACCCCCTGGACCATGAAGCAGTATAACACCATTTTTATCTGCATGCCATTGAATTTCTTGTAGTTGCATTGTTTATCACTGTTTGGGTATCACAGTGGGTAATATTCTTACCTACAGGTGAACAGCTCCAACTGTATGATCCTGCTTGCTACTGTTTTATTTTATCATAGACTTCATCTGTGTGTTTTTAGAAGTCACTGAAGTCAGGATCTGAGAAGGCCTATAGATGTTTAGCTTCCCTGGCTTTGCAAGATTTAAATAGAGGATGGATTACTTCTTTCCTTTTCAAACTGGGCCAAAGTCTGATGCCAGCCTAAATTTCTGACAAGGGCAGGGGACACAGATGGAAAATGTTCTGAAGTTTTCTTCGTTTCTTCTCTCTTGTCAAGATTTGGAAACTGTAATTTTTCTCATTAGAGTTGTGTAGCTAAGTATTAGCAACTATAGTAGCTACACAGATACTACTGTAATGAATAGATATGTTTATAAAAAGAGCTGTCTTCTTTACTATTAATTTAGTAGTGGTTTGTCTGTATTCACCTACACTTAGGTATGCACTGGATCCTGGTCCCCTTTGGCTTCACCTTCATTTCTGTGGAATGAACCTGATGTTCTGAACCAGCAAAATTCAGTGTTTGCCTTGCTCGTTTCCAAATAAGGCTCTACAAGGGCCAGTCCTTGGGGACATTGAGTCCTTTTCTGTGAATCAGGATTTATTTGCTTTTGAAATGCTAATACTAGAGAGGAGGAGGAGGAGGAGATGTCTTCCTCACAGCTGCCTTAATGATGTAATTTGCTATTCTAGTAGGTTGCTGTGGATTAAGAGAGCTGCTGAAGGGCAGCGTGACAACCTCATCTTTGATCCACATGACTGGCTCTGTAGGTGGTGGTCGTTAGAAAGGAGAAACAGCTCTATCCATCCTGTGATTCCAGCTGTAGGGAGCCATAAAGCTCGTTTAGATCAGGCCACACTTTCTATGCAGGTTGTATCAAAGCTTGGCCAATTCTTTTTGCATTCCTATTTCTCACACACGCTGTATTTCCTAGCTGTCTACAGGGCTAATACTCTTATTCAGGCCTTCAACACCTCATGTCTCAATTATTACAGTGTCTTTTTCTCTGGCCCTGACAACTGTGGCATGGCCATCCCTGGTTCATTCATAATGCAGCTGCAGAAACCAGAAACCTCGCTTTCTGCTGCTGCCATATGACACATCTTTTTGGAATCCTCCCCAGCTTATTACATTAAAAGCAGGACTGCTGTTCTTTGCTTTCCAGACCTCGCTGCCTTTGCCATACCTCATTGCTTGTTAGGAGGTCAGCTGCTGCCTCCCGTTAACCTGTGGTGTGAGTCCCCCCTTCTACTTGCAGCCTTTGCAATTAAGTGCCTTTATACAGTTTCTCACTGTGCCCATCATGCATGGGAGGAGATACTTTCTAAAGAGCACCCACTGCCCAATGCCAGTACTTGCCTTAAACAAAATAAGGTTTTTCTTCTTTTTTATTTTAGCTTTTTTTTTTCTCTCCTTCTTACAAAACCTTGGTCATCATCAGGGTTTGGCTTACTTTTGACTGCCTTTAGTTTATACCTTTGCAGGTACTGTACTTTGTAGTTCTGTTTGGCAAAAACCACTTTTTTGTTGATACTTGTATGTTAATTGGAGAAACAGACTCCTGGACTATGATTGGAGTACCAAGATGCTGAGTTAAAACAAGTAATAATTACTGAAGTAGTTGGGAAGTGGTGTACGAAGTGATGAACCGGAGAGGGAGTAGTCACCTGTCTGCTGTAACAGTAACGATAGGAAAAAAAAGAGATGGAATCAGAGTATAAAAGAAAGGATGGAATCAAGGTGGGGGAGGGATTGAGAGAATTAACAAGAGGGGCTTTCCAGAATCACAGGTAGGGAGGGGGTTCTTGCAAATCAAGTTGATTTTTTTGTTTGTTTGATGGACACACAATACATTAAAACATTTGCATAACATTCCCAGGCCCTTCAGCTTAGATTTACAGTTCTGAATGATTCTTTGTTTGAGGGGGATTAAAGTCTCTAAAGAATTTACTGGCCAGGTCTACAAGGCGGGTTAGTACCACCTCTTTTCTTCTTTTTACTGTGCTGGGAGTTGCGCACCTAATTAAGACTTAGATATTTAGCCTTCTGTGGAGTTAGGACTTTGCTCTTTTTTTAATGTATTAATGGAAAGTTGATATTTCATTCTTCTGAAATAAGAGATAGAGGAAACATAATTAAGGTCAAAAAACTTGTTTGATTTCCTCCTGGGTGTCAATTCTACTGAGACCCAAATGTTATTATTTTTTTCTTAAATTGCTGAAATTTGCAAAACAAAGCAGAGTTCTGGGGCATGTTTTTAAACATTTCATTTTGAAGTAGATAAAAACATGATAGAGCCCTTCTCAAATCTTCGTTCGCGAAGCCTAACCATGATGATGATGAGATAAAAACATTTAGGCTTTCCTGATTTTTTTTCACCCAAAAAATGTTTCAGGTTGCACTTGTTTTTCTTAGATTTCCAGGGTATGTGACTTTACGACGGTCCTCCTGAAACTTCAGGTTTTTGAAACACACACAATATTTGTAACAAAAATATCTATTTCTGCTTGTTAGAAAGCAGAACTCTGTATCAATCAGCGTAGTCATGAGATGTATGCTCTTCCTTGGTTTTCTGAACAAACTATGTCTTGCTTTTTGAGAATTTGTCACCTCACCTGTTTTCTTCCTGATTTTGATTTAGATATGTGTCATTATCCCTACTTTGTAAGCAATTTTACTAAGGAAAATAGGGAATTTACTAATGACTGGTAAGTCAGGGGACCAGTCTGAATGAAATCACTCATCACCATAGTATTTAATATTTTTTTTTTGTTTTTCAGCTGCTATTGTTGTCTTTGCAAGTAGGCCTGTGTTTATCTGTAGGAACAGACAGGCTCTGCTCTACATGGTGTTAAATGACACATAATTTTTCTTGTCTCAGGAGATTTGTGCACTCTCACTTCTCATCCTTCATATATCTATATTGGTGTCATCCACATCCAACTATTTTTGAGGGAAAAGAAAACACAAACAAAACTTGCAGCTCCCTCAGATATTCTTTAAAAAGGAACTCCAGTGCAAATACTACGAAGCAGCTCTAAATTCTGTCCAAGAGCTGATTATTACTGGATCTTTAAAATCCTGTCTGTGTAATCCTTGCTCTTCTCTGGATTCTCTGCTAATCCTACACCCGCTCTTCCTAATTCCAGCCTATTTAGGGATATAGGCAATACGTTCTGTTTACTGGTTCATTAATATGTCTGCACATGTGCTTCCAAAATGCTAAAAAAGGGGTGTTTAGCATTTCTCTGAGGATACAATCTGATGAAGTTGTATTGGAGGGAAAACAAATTAAAATCAACTTCTAAAATGCAGCTTGGTCATTTAAGATCTGTACAGTGCTGGTCTTGCTCATTTTTAGGTAGTGTTTGAGAAATTTCTCAGAGGATTTAAATTTAATGTCTTTGAATATTGCTTATAACTATTAACTCTTTCTTCAGTAGCTGAATGCTCATGGGAATGTCTTGGTGCTGCATATAGTGCCTGCTTTTGGAGGGGTTATTTTCATTAACATTGAAAGGTCATGCATTTTTCCCTTTAGAAAAAAAAAATGAAAAAAAAAGAAGGAAAAAAGGGAAAAAATGCACATACCCTGAAGCTATTTATACTGATTGGAAATTTAAGGCTTAGCAAGTTTGAACATCTTACATATTAAAATGTTGAACAATTTGTAAAACAAATATTTTCTTTGTAAAGTGCTGTGTTTACACACAAATGTTTATGTGCATATTTGCACACACATGTTCTACGAAATATGGGAATATCTATTGTATGAAATAGATTAAAATTATGTATAAAAGTATATTCTGGAAGGAGAGATGAAGGGGCCACATTGTCAGCTGTGTGACTTCCAGTAGATGATCACAGACACTGTGAAATAACTTTCACAATGACTGTAGCCTGTACCTCTCACTTGCATGCTGCCCTTAAACTACTTAACACTGATTTCATCCTTGAGTGGAATTGTAGTGGAATTGTAGTCTCAGGCACACAATTTCATAAAAAGGGTTTACCAGGCTGATAAATGCTAATGAACTCATTCGTATCAGCGTCCATACATGTGCTCTAAGCTTGGCAATGCAAAGTGGCAGGACTTAGGTCAAAGCAATAAATGCTTAAACTAAGTGTAATTACCCTGCGTGCACTGGGGATAAAAGTATCTTCATAGAAAGGTAAGTCACTCAGTAACATGCAGGAAGTTGTTAAGCTGAGATGAGTTGGCTGTAAGTCTGGAGATTTTCATCTGACTTGTGCTAGTGTAACCAAGATCAAAATTGGGTGAAGATTCTTAAAAAAACCCATGAAAATGTGACTAGGTTTCATGAAGTGTTGATTTTTAGTGTAAGTAGTTATCCTTGAGAACGGACCATTGAAAGAAGGCAGAGTATATAATTTTCCTGTTCAAGGTAGCAGAATTTTAGGATCTCCTGTCTCATGATTCATAGGGGGTGGGGCAGGAACTGAAGCTGGATGAGAAATGGCAAACAAGAGGCCTGAATATAATATTAAGAGTATCTAACAGAATATCTGAAAATTTCTCACTTCTGTAGTCTTGACTCTTGCATAACGTTGTTGGTCTCTTTGTTGTCATCTCTTATTGTAGAAATAATTTAAGCTCCCTATGACAAGTGCCTCACATTTTATTTGTAACTGTTGTGCCTCTGAGGCTGTATAAATAATGCGCTGATTGGAAGGTAGAGAATTCCATGTTTTCAAAGAAAGAAAATGTACTTCTAGGCTGGATGCCCTTTGAGGTATCGAGTCCCATATTTGCCACTAGCCCTTTGATCAACTCTCCTATTTTGTCACTCTTCAAGAGCTTAATATCTGGGGCTTCTTGGTATTGAAGACTCTCATCTTTGGTGTACAGAGTAAGAGTTGGAGTGGAAAGGCAACAAGGTTAGATTGTAAAGCCCCTAATTCTGGTCTGCAGAAAAGCTGATTTTTCTGGGTCTGAAAAGGATCTTGAAGAGATTAAGCAGTATTGACACAACCTGATATGACGATTTACTTCCACAGAAAACCTTATTCTGATACAAATTAAGCTACACATTAACCTTTGAAGTAAGGGACAAAACACTCTTATAAAGAATGTTCACCTTGCCTTGTGTAAGCCTGTTATTAAGATTGCAAAGCTCTGAGGTTATCATTCTCGACTTCCACTTCTCATCAAGACCACAGACTTGTCAGAAGAGTTCAGCAATCATACAAAAGGTGATGTTTCACTGCAACCTCAGCCAGTCTATGTCAGGGTTACTGCAAGTCCCCTGTATCCTCAATAATTGTGTTTCCCATTTGAACTAGGGCTGTGTGCCCCTGCAGTGGGCTGATTCAGTTGGTTATAAACCAGTTGACAGATTGAGTTCAATGAGTGCCAGTGATAACACAAGAAGAGGGACAAGAAAATCTGCATCTTGAAGCAAAGGAGACAGAAGGATCTCAGTACCTGTGACCTGTGATCCTAATGCCTGCTGTGGCACTAGATTTTAGGAAGCAGTATCTAAAAAAAAATCTGTTTCTCTCTGCTGGTCCAGAGCTGTGTGTAGGAGATGCCTGATGTGAAGCAATGTAACTACTCTTCTCTCCATCATCTCCTGTCTGAGAAACAGACAATGAAGCCAAAATAAGCCCAAAATGCAAGCTTTTTTATTCTTCTTCCATACTTCCATGTTTTGTCTTGTTAGTTGATGTCACTGCTGGTGATGGGGCTTGAGAAGAAATAAGTCAATATGGACAGGACACACTGAGCTGTAGTCTCCTTAATTATCCTTCTGCCAACTTCCTGAAAGATCCTGGAGAGAACACATCTAGGGACTGCATTCACAGAGGTCAGCACAGTTTCCAGTGTGTCTTACACAATGCATAGCTAATTGTGGGAGTTGTCACCATTCTCATGCTTGGATTTTGCTCTTGCTCTTCTCAAAGTATAGAAATGTATACTGCGCTTGTCAGAGTACGTGAAGGTTGTTTGCAGAGGATAAGAAGGTTGAAATCACTGAGTTTTCTGGAGTTCTGCCATTTTTCTCACTATGTAAATTGTGCCACTGCCTTTATTATGCATGAGGACATGGATAAGGCATATCTGAGTATAATAAAGGGGGGAAAGCTGTGCCAAATAAGCACCTGAATCAATAAATTTAGTCATCTGACATCTGCTTCTCTTGTCAGTTAAAAAATTTATGCAATTAGCTCAGATACATGCCTACAAAAAGATTGCAAATGTGTCAGTAGGATTGCAAAGCTGTAACCTTTGCATTTTTCTGTGCAAGTGCTGGGGAATTAGAGGGGAAATCCATGTGTTCACAACTGCTGAATAAACGTTTATAACATATATGTGTTTGAGAGAGTGTATATAATCAGATAGGAAACTTCTTAGAAAAGCTGGTTAGCACACAAATTGGGCTTTCTTTATACAGGTTTTTAAAATTCATTTTAATGGGTGAGAAAAGCTGGATGACCTTCTAGAACTAACCAAGTGGTGACATAAAAGCTCTCTGATCCACGGCCCACGGGAATGTGAACATTCACTGGAGTTTAAATCTCTGGTGAATTTTCTGCTATAGCTGTATAGCAGCCTAATATTCCCGTCTGAGCAGATTTGCAAATGACCCATGAAACAAAGAAGAAACTAAAGCTGAAAGGATTGCTCTGGGCAATATCCTTCTCTTGCCTGAATTTTGCCTGAATCTGAATCATTGATAAAGGTTTCTGAATGTGACTTCATTCAAGGTTAATAAAGAAATCAGGATATGTGGAGAAGAATATGTTGACTTATTAGAAAAACAGTTAATTGTTATCACATAGTAATGAGATTTCATTGGTTTCCATGACATTTTGTCTAGGCTGTAGAGAGAATCTCTCTAAAGAAGAGGGGTGTCTAGAGTACCAATAACAGGACATACTATCTGTTACATCTTGGCTATGGAGAGTAAGCCAGCCAGATCTAGACTGACAAATGTCATTATTCGTAACATTTCACATGCATTGGTCAGTGGTGTTAGAAAATCTAAAAATCATAGAACTGTTTAGGTTGGAAAAGACCTTTAAGGTCAATGAGTTCAACTGTTAACTTAGTCCAAGTTGACCACGAAATCATATCCCTAAGTGCCTCCAGGGATGGTGTTTCCACCACTTCCCTCATCAGCCTGTTCCAATGCTTGACAACCCTGTTGGTGAAGAAATTTTTCCAAATCATGGAATCATAGCATGCGGGGAGATGGGGCAGTCACAGAGGAGACATGAGAGAGTTGCGCCGTGCAGAAACTTGTCGCAGTTGCCCTTTTTGCCCTTGTGGGAGCTGGGGGCTCCTGGCATCTTTCTCCACTCTTCTTAGGTTCCCCCAGTTTGGGAAACCTCCCTGTGCACCAGCACCGTGCCAGCACTGGAGCTGCTCACTTTGGTGTGTGGAGTTTACCCTGGCTGAAAACTGCATGTGTGGTTGAAATAAAGTCTGTCTGGATCTACACTTCAGGCACTTGAACAGAGGCAAGGGAATATGCATTTACTGTTTTGTGTACTGTGAATTAGTAAATAACTTCAGGCCTCCAGCAGCTTGAATCCTCGGGAGAGGTTTCTCTAGACTCCAGGGAGCTTTGGATCAAACATCAGAGAAGGTGCAGGATTCTTTGGCAGTTTTTCATAAAGCCGTTCAAAAAGACTTTGTGCAAGTCAGTTTGAGAGAGCTATCTCTCAGTGACAGAGTGTGAAGAATTGCAGTAAACATTCCTGTTATTCAGGAACTTTGAAACTTAACAAAAAGACAAAAAGTATAAAAAATAAATTAAATATTCTTTAAAAACTTAGCAGCGGAACTGCTGACCTGTAGGTAGCCATTCTACCTACAACTTCTAGTAATGTGTAATCTCTGCCTCAGATTTTTCCTCACTCTGAGATATTCATCTGGATGAATTTTATCTCTATTTTTAAAATGAGAGAATCACTGTATTCAAAGCTATTCAGAGATTGGGACTGAAATGTCATGAAGTTTTTGTTTGACAACAACACTTTGCTGACAGCGTGTCTATAGCCTGCTTGTCTCCCAAGAAAGATACTTGGCCCAGAAATATGCAATAGTAAGAAGGAAAGTATTCTGTTAAAGATACTGCACTCAAGCATTTGAGCCTTGGCACAGGCTTTCTTAGAGTCTTTTAATGAATGTGCTGTTTAATTGCTTTGTGCCTTATCTTTCCATGATTAAAATTGAAGGTGAGAACACTACTTGTGATATTCAAAGGATAACTCAAAAGAATACGTGTGAGGTAATCAAATTTTCTGTAGATCACTTGCCCCATAGAAATCAATGTTAGATAAATGTAATCATCATGATGAGATTGATATAAATTTGATGCCAATTATTTCTGAAGTAAAAATAATTTAAACTTCACACATTAGTTATAGAAATGTTAATAATTTCTCTGCTTTTCAGTGTTAACAATTGGGCACATCATTATCTATTAGAATTTGGCGAAATGAGGAAAAAGACATCTCTGACATTTTTTTGATGGAACAGGTACAATACAATAATATAATGAGAGTCGATTAAGGAAATACTTTGCAAATAACTTATTCAATAAAAAGTCTTGGCAAAGTCTGCTATTTGTCATGTTCCTAGCTCTGATTCAGTGAATTCTGTTTTTTATAGTGACAGTTCAACTGATGAGAGTAGGAAATAGCTTGTAGGAGACTCAAGAAGATTAAGTAATTATGTGAAAAAGAGTGTCTTCGCCACATTCAATAATTATTACAAAATCACACCACTTGTAATCCTGGGCACCATTTGATGACCCACTGTAGTTAGGAAGAACATCTTTTAGTTTATTGACGTGAGTGACAGTATAAATCTATCCTATCTTCTTTTTTAGGGAACTGAATGTTCAGTGTATGCAACTGGCTCTTCTAGACAGTTCTTTTATTCCCCTAGAGTATAACGTAGCCTCAAGAGGAGGCTCCTCCTGCTGGTAGACTGAGAGGAGCGGAAAATTCAGCATGAACTCTGTCTCTCTGTGTGAGCTGGTCTTTTTCACAGCCAAAGTATTCCTTTACCAGGGTTAGTGCATCATCTAGAGAAGAATACATTTTTGTTTTGAATACTACATTTATCTGTAATAATTGGGCTTAGTAACATGTTTATGAGCAGGGGCTGTGGTTAGAGTTGGTTGCAAAGACCATTAACGCTCCTGATTTTTTTTTTACCTCTCTCTGTTTCTGCTTGCCAGTCCTCACTTGTTTTCTACTTCTGGCTATGTCTCCATAGCCAATTACTGTCAAGCATCTTGGGCTGTCGATTTCTAGCATGTTGACTACTGCATAGTAGCTGTCCCCATGCTCACTGCAAGTGTCATAAATTTGATGGTGCTTATGCCTTAGTGAAAGTGAGGAGAAATATTTACACATGGGTAACTAATGTACAATAAGCAAGACAGTTATCTTGCCTGTGGGAATTGACTTACATAGCCATCGGTTTTACTTTCCTAGTCTTCTTACTACATATGAGTTTTTCATTCACCCACACATGTGTACAGATATTAAACTGGTGTCTTGCATTGGTGTGATCCCTTTTTTTTTTGAGGATGATAGTACTTGCAGTGCAGTAACAAAATATAATTGAAACTTCTATGACTTAGGCTGACTACAATGGCAAATGATCCAGCATAGTAGGAACTTCACACTGTTGTTTGGCTTCACTTCTGTTGTCTCTGTTTTTCACACCAACTGTATTTTTTGTGAAAGACTTTTCACTGCATGCTATTCTGGTACCTTTGCCTGAACCGAGTCGGTTCTGAAATTTCGCCTTAGAATGTGGTTTTCTTGTCTAGCTTCTGACTCAACTAAACCCTTTCTGTAGTAAAGTTATTATATCCTGTTTCCTCAACTTTTCACTTTTTCTCATGCTTTTGTGATTTCTCTGTGATGTCCAGAATATTTTCTTTCAATTGCTAATTTACCAAATCTTGTTTTCTTTATGTATGTAATGTGCTGCCATCTGAACAACTTTTTAAACTTATGCACAGAAGAACTTACAGAGAAATGAGTTTCCCTGTATTACAGAGTTACCCTCTATAGCAGTAAGGATAGTATTCCCAGGGGCCAGGACGGCCTATCATTTGTTTTTCACTTGTGAGGTGAAAGCTTAAGGCTACCTGACATGTTGATTGCAAATGTGGAAATATTGCTAGGAGCATCCAATCAGCCAACTTTGTATTGCTGAGCAGCTGACAGACCTGGACATTCATACCTGTCTATATATCCGGCATATATTCTCCAGGAAGTAGTGTGAGGAAATGCTGGTAATATATGATCCTATTTGAGGCTGCCTGAATGGTAAAAAAGGGTAGCTTTGCTCTCACCTACTGTCCAATAGGCATTATAGAAATAACAAACCATTAGCAGGTAACTCAGGAGATCTACAGAATAGTAGCTGTAAGCATCTAAGCACTGTGATCCTTGGAGTCTTTAATGTAGGGGTTGAACGATGCAAATACAACTGGAATATGAATTACTGAATATGAAGCAGTGGGTGGAATAGCAAGAAATAGGCAGCACTGGAATTTGCCATGGCTGACATTATAATCATTCCTAACTTATTTTCCCTTTTACCAGAAGCAACCCCATTACAGTCTTGAATTGTGTCATTAGAAATACTATTGATCAAGTTCTCATTAGCAGTCATTGGCACACGACAGCTATTGTTGCGTGAGTTATCTTTGCTGCTGAAACTGATACTGATCACTGGCTTCTGATAACAAAAATACAACTCTGTCTTTGAAGCCAGCTAGTTGATTGAGTTAAATTGGTTCCATACTCTCCATAATTAGGAGTGAGCTATCACACAGTTTAACATCCCCAGCTCTTTGAAGCCATTAAAGCATTAGGGACTTAGACTAAGTTTCCTTTGTCATCTCATGAGTAATAGCACTGCTTGAAGTCATTAGTGCCTCAGCCTCTCAAACACTAAATGAAGTTTGGTGAGCAGATGCCCAAGTACCTGACATGAAGTATGATACAGAAGGACAATTCATGCTTTCACAGAACTTTGCTAAGAGTAGAAACAGAAGGTGATCTTTGAGTTTGACTCCGTAGTATCAAGTCACTAAAAAAAAACCCAAAACATAAATTCTAGTGTTCTCTTCAGTCAGTTTTAAAACTGCTGCTGAGTATGATTCCTTGCTTTCTTTACTACAGGATTGCTTCTGTACAGTTTTGGCAGTTAGTCTCATAATGAGTAGGATTCTGATTTAGCAAGATCAGCTACACAGCTAGGAAGGTCACTTGAAAGTATCCACCATCTTTTATTCCTTAAAAAAAAAAAAAATCACTGAAACGAGAGTAGTTTTTTATGTCCCTCCTTGCATGCTGTATTTTAAGTAGAAAAATAAGTTCTGTTATAGTGATATTCATACAAAAAAATCCAGCAATGCTTTGCCCCAGTTTGGTTCTAGAAACTATAATGTCTATTGTGCAAGAAAGCCTTCGTGCAAGTTCCACCACTGTGGGACTGATAAAAGCTTTAGTCGCCTTGTTAAAAAGCCAAGGAGGGTTATAGATTGAACTCCCCATCAGAATGTCTCAGTGTGTCTCTGGAGACACAGACAGGTGACATTCAGCCTTAAAGAAGGCTCTATTTGGAGATGACAGCATTGAAACAGATAACTTGTTGCAGTACTTCTGCAAAACCAGTGTTCTTGAAAAAAGTGGAGCCTACATTTCTTTTCATTGATGAAACTACGCACTGGGTGATGAAGATAGAAAGGCATAGCCTCAGTTGGTTCAACCTTTAATAATGCCATTAACTTCTAATCATGCTCTATTAACCTCAGTAGGCTTTTGTACCAAGTGATGTTCTATTTTAAAAATTGGTTTTCTGTCTGTATTGAACTAATTGATCATGCCTGCCATGATGTTATATGAAGACAAATCAAGAATGCTGATCCTTTGCTTGAGACATTGTAAATATAGATTAGATCATTAATTAAAGGTGGGGAATAAAAAAATCTCAGCAGATTGATGTATCATACTCTTTTTGTCACTTTTATTTAAAAACATTGGGAAAATGAGTGATTTTAGAAGAAGCAAAATTGCATAGAAAGAAAGGGAAAAATGAGAGGGTCAAGGAGAAGAAGCACCAACAACTCTAAAATGGGGTAGTCAAAAGGATAAGAGCACCTTACTTGCTACATTACCATCCATCTTGCATGTCATATGGTGTATGCAAGGGGAGAAATGAGGCATGGGGAATCATTTCTTCATGAGTATTTTATCCCTTATGCTATTGCAACATCTTGATGTGACCCAGAAGAGCTTTCATGTATCTGTGTCTGAATAGGCTCAGGAAGTCACCTCTGTGAAAAACAGCAATATAGAGTCTTTGGCAGCTGAACTATGGTGCCCTTGCTTAATGTGAGCTTAACACTCACATTAAAGTTGCTTACATATCATGGGTGGTCTGTGACACTGTAGTTCCATTTAGGAGCCTACCTTGTGGTAACCAGAGAACAAGAACAGAATTGCAAAAATTAACAGAGTAGCTACCTAGGAGCATTTATGAAAGACTGTGTAAGAGTGTTACATAGTGATGCTACAGCTGTTATACCGTAACTGATAAGGAAAAACAGTGGTTTGTGCTGTTGCATAACTGCACTGAATTCCCTTAACAAAAAAACAATAAAGTAAAGAGAATTATTTATTCTTGGAGGTGGAATTCTTTTCGGGCATATTCAGTATGGGTAATTTGAGTTCATCAACTGCAACATCAAAAATGAAAAGCCAAACCAACAATTTGCAAGCAGATGCTGATTCCCCAATTGTTCATGCAACATGGAACATAATTTGAAGTGATTAGGAAATTAATGCATTAATACAAAAAAATGCTTTGGAGAGAAGCAAATCAGATAAATGTGTATAAAAGGAATTAACTGTAGACATAATTAGTGAAGCTGTGCTTTATTCACAGTCAGAGGTAAAAATTAAAACTATGTAGAAATTTTAAAGAACATTTCAGTTTTAACATGTAAGAAGCCAAAATTAAACAAAGCATGGAGCTTCAGCAAAGCCAACACACAAGACATATGCTTTGCTATTAAAGATACAAAAAGTGGCTTGCCGTATATTTGGGAAAGGAGCAGTTACTTATGTAGCAAGAAAGACTTTCCAGCTGTATGGGCACATGTCCTGACTAAAGAGGACTCAAAGCCTGGAAGCAGGTAGATGATAGAACAGAACTGTTTGTAGTGAATATCAAGAGCCTTCATAGTGTATGGTGAGAACTGGAAAATGAACAGACACGGTTGGAAGATTCTGTGCTGTGTTTGGTATTTTCTCCTCTAAGTTCGTGCTTGTCCACTCTACTGTAGTTAGCAGAGCAAGGACCTACCCTCCACTGTCCTCACTCGCAGCCCAGAGTCTAAGCTTGCCTTTCTCACATTGCACCAACTTTATTTGTAGAATCTTTGATTTTTATATAATAGTCTTTTGAAATTACCTTTAGTGACACAGGGGGTCAGGCTCAATACGCTGCTTGAAATCATTGGTCTGGTTTAGTTTTTAAAAAATTACAGGTTTTAATTTCTCACTCTTGCTACTGCCAGAGAATTTTGATTTTCCTACCCTTGTTTTCATGACCTCTGTAGGGTAGGAAAATGAACCTGATTAAAACCCTCAAGAAAGAGGCTTCATTCATGTTGAACTCCATTCCCTGTACTAATTTTTTTTCCATCTCCATGCCTAAAAATCAAGAAGTAGCAAAACCAGGTGTACCATGACAAAGTCGATATTGATCCAGCAAATGTATGCTCAGCTGTTATCATCATCTGTTGTGTAGATGTGTGGTGATAGATAGATAATTACTTGAAAGCAATTCCATTTAAATCTAGTAAGAAAATATCACTAAGAACCTTATTTTTCAGGTAGTTAAATGTTAAAATAATGTCAGTCTTTATAAAACATATGAGCAAAATAAATGAAAAAAATTCTTCCACTACCTGAAAAACAGCCTTTATTTTTGCAGACAATTTACTGAAGGCACTGCTTTTTTTTTACTGTATGTAAGTTTTCATTTTCTTTCATGCAGGTTCTGTATAATTTCAGGAGAAAATAAAAGTCTGAAATGTGAATTGCTCTTTTTCTGAAACATTGGTAACTATCATGAAAAACTGTACTTTTACTTCCCCCCACCCCCCCGCTTCTACAATCTACATATCATTTGGGGAACAATTGAATACTCCAAGTTCGGTATTGTTGCACTTTCTATTAAGATTCTTAAGTTCAGAACATGAAAGCAACAGATGCTAAAGGATCTGATACTTTCCTCAGATGGGTACAGTGTCTCTAGCTGCAATGAGATCAGTCCCAAGAATTTTGCAGTAAAGGGAAAACAGATGAAGAAAAAGTAGCAATTTCTTACTAACCCTATTGGATCAAGCAGCAACTATTCAAAGTTAGTACTGGGTTCCAGTGGTTCATGAGCACTCTTCTAGCTGGAGGCACCACTTGAGGACTGATGGACTGTTTTAAGTGCTTTGGACAAAATCAAGCATGTTTACTGAACACTTTCAGCTGGTGGATTTTAGGTGAAATAAGATGAGAACATCTGTAAGAAATGGAGGGATAAGAATTTGTACAGAGAGGTGCAGGTGAGCAGGTATAGGCAATAATGTCCTTGGGACCAGCAGGGTACCACTCTGAGGTGCATGTAACTTTGTGAGGTTCCCTCCCCCTTGTTTTGTCACCTTGGGAATACTATAAAACCTAGGCAAATGTTAGAGCCCTTGAAGTATGAAACAGCACAGTGCCACACAGGTGCCAGGGCTGGCCAGAGGCAAGTGACATGACTTGAACCATTTGGCTATGAAACCAAGTGTTTAGTGAGTTGACCTTTTGTCCAAGCTTGGCATAGCTGCGATAGAGAATCACAGACTGGTTTGAGTTGGAAAGGACCTTAAAGACCATCTACTTCCAACCCCCCCTACCATAACCAGGGACTCCTTCCACTACACTAGGCTGCTCGGGACCCAAACCAAGCTCCCTTGAACATTTCCAAGGCTCATCATGTGGATTGTGCATTTATCACTAACTTGCCCTCCAGGGAAAAATTGCTCCCTTGGTGTCCTTTTCCCTATCCCTTTTGTAGCTCTGCTTAGGTTACCACACTTTTAGGCCTGAAGTTTCATCTTGCTTTCATTAGGATTAACAACCCTTAGTGTCCAGTATTTGAGGTTGGGAGATGCTGTTGTTTGTAATACGCTTACAGTGCAAGTGGCTTCTTTCTTTTTGTGCCATTGATTGATTAGTGGAGTTTGTCCAAGTAATTTTTTCTCTTGATGTGTGCACTTTCCTTCTCTACCACCAAGTTGGTGTGAAGATTAACTAATTAATCTCATGAGATTCTTTAGTGAAAGGAATGCCTTACTGAGCAACAGAACAAAGTACAGGCAATATGTATGAACACAACTCATTCCAGATGTCTACAAAGCTGAGGTTCCTTTTCTCCCCTAAGCAAGTAAGACTGCAAGAATGTCTCAGCTTAATTTTGTTTTTGTCTGTTCAGTACAATGCAGAACATCTGTTGCAAAAGAATGGATAATTAATAATTGAAACTAGATTGTACTGTCCAAAATAAAGTGCCTGTAGTACTGTAGCTTTCCTGAGTTTTTTTTCCTTGTTTCTTTATTTCTTCTCAAAGTAGAATAGTAGTCATTGTTACGTATTAGATTTTATTTCAGAATTGAAGTTTCTGTTGTGTTTTACTTAAGTTTTGTGGAGTAGATTTTCAAGTTGGTTTTGGTGATAAAGGTTTTTATGTCAAATGTGTGTAAAGAAAGAGAAGCAGTGTGTAATACTAATGAAACAGGAACAAGAAATTTTCATTTCAGGTCAGGTTATTAAATTAGATTCAAATGGGCTGTGGAATGAAGAGATAAAAATCTAGAATTTGATTTCAGGGAGATTTGAAAAACTGAGAAACTTAATCTCTTCACATTCCTTCCCCCAGAACTGATTGCTCCAGAGCTAATGTTTATGTGTGTGATTAGGATCTGAGCCTGACGAGTTCTATTTTTAGCACTGCTACAGGAACCCAGTGGGTGAAACTAACCTTGGTGCTTTGGGCTCATACAGCACTTCCAGCTTTCAAAGTTCTTGCTAAGATAAACTTTTAAGATAGAAGGAATGTAAAGTTGAAGGTGTTTTTATTTATTCTAGAATTGATTTATAGCCCCACATATTTAAAATTTGGATTAACACTGAATGCGAACTGATCAGCATCAGATTGGATAGGCCCAAAGCGTTTGTAGAATCTCCATCTTTGAAGGTATTTAAATATTGACAGGATAAGGTCTTGAGAATCTATTTGTACCTTTGAAGCTGGCTCTTTATGAAGCAGGAGTTTGAAGTATATGACCTCTAGAGGTCTTTACATGGCTAAATTTAATAATTTAAATTTTAAGTCACTGTATAATTCTCAGTATACCAAAAGTAGCTCAGAAACATCCTGCAGTAATCTATTACATTTATGAAAGGGTTTCTATATGGTTTTAGTATTACATTGCTATTTTTCCACAAGGATGATGAAATAAGAGTTTGTGTCCTTTTTTTACAGTCCTAATTAAAACACTAAGTGCAATAACTAAGTAAGGAGAAAAATTAGAATCTTAATTTTCATTTAATTCTTGTGTAATGGAAATGGAAGCTGTGGTTTAAAAACATAAGATTTAAAAAGTGACACTAATCTTCAGTAACTCCTTTCCCCGCCCCATGTCGTCTTTTTTCCTCCTCTGATTAAAAGTTAATACCTCAAAGCAAGAGTATATATTTTGAGAATTTCCCCTAGCTGCTGGGATTGCAGCTTACCCTTGGGAGGGTGAAGGTCGATGTTTCTCTCTGTTCACAATCCAGCCCACAAGCAGTGACTCAGCAGCACACAAAACCCCTGAAGATGTGGCAACTTCACCTTTAATGGAACAAAGAAGCAGCTCAATCTTTTCAGGTCTGGTGCAAAGTGAGGCACTTTTGAAAATAGGTCTTCTGCACAGAGAAAAGGCTGCAGGTAGCAACTCGTGCACTTGATGGACATCTCCACGCTGATGAGCTGCGAGTAACAAGAAGGGCTGTGTGGGGGTGCACTGCCCTCTCTTGGTTTTTGGTCGAAACAGGAACAGTCTCATCCCAACTGGTGCACCAGAGGTTTGCTGAGGTTGTTTTTGTACTCTATTGTCTCTTCGGAAAAATTTTTTTCCTCAAACCTCTGGATTTTCTGTATATTCCCATTTGTATCAAGTAGGATTAAGAGAGAGAACAACTGCATCACATCTACACAGGTGTCTCAGCCTCATGTTTGCTTTTCATGACTCTGTACTGTATTAACCCAACCCTAACACCTGCGACTTTGGTGGTATATATTACTTACATAGCGGCATATAAAGTAGTTCTAAGTGTTTGTTGATACATGCATTCACTCGTTCTATCCAGTAAATCGACCCCAGATGAATTCCACAGAGAATAAAAAATAGAACTTTAATTGGCTGCTTTATTTTGTGGTCACTTTTGGCCTGTAATGCACATTTCCATAATAGAGAACAGGTAAATGGATTCTTTTTTTTTTTTTTTTTTTTTTTTTTTTTTTTTTTTTTTTTTTTTTTTTTTTTTTTTTTTTTTTTTTTTTTTTTTTTTTTTTTTTTTTTTTCCATCCACCAGCCAGCTTTTAACATTTTTTTCAAATGACATTCATCAAGATGCCAAATTGAATTCTCAACAATTCTTCTATTAGGAACACTGTGCAATTCCAGCTTTCAAAAATATTGGCAGGTGGTAATTTTTCTCTCTTAAAAAATAGTCCTTTGCTATCTAGTATTCTGCTGACAGGAGATTGTCTTATCACTCAGTGAGCACTAAATTTTTCATGTACCAAATAAGATGAATTCACCATCTGAACCTTTTATCATGTCATTTCTCTTACATTTGAACAGCCAAGATTGGAGGAAGAATGTGGTATCCTACCAGTTATGGACCTCATGTGGGTTTATGGGGTAAATGATGATAGTTTCCACTGTCCAGATCTGGTCTCAGTCTGAATCTGAATTACACTGTCTAGTCATCATGACTATAGTTTTCTTTGAGGGAGACTTGAAGTATGTTCCCATCTATATCAGCAAAGTGCAGACTGATTTAATGAGTTTGGATTTTGCATCTTTGTATGAATAAAAACCTCTTTCTTCATAAGTCACTGAGTAATAGATGCAAAATAACTTGTTCACAGACCTTTTCCTTGTATTAAAGAGGTCATTTCTACTTATTTCTGAGTCTATTCCAAACCAGGTCATCATTCAAAGGCAATATTACTCATTTTTCTTCAGTGTTGGACATGTAATTCTGTCACTGAAATATTTTCTTTCCTTACAAAATTACTGCACTTTCTGAGTTAACAAGAACTTCTGGCAATAAAATACTCCACAATGCCTTAATTGAATTATTGGTGTATTATTTTAATGGTGTCTTAATGAAATTGCTTAGCAACTAACCTTGTCTTTTAGTTGGCAATAGCAACAACTTCAAAACTGTCAGCTCTAGCTCATTTCATATTTTCATTTAGGTGCTAGTGCTGTGAGCCAATTTATTTGAAGCAGCAACTTGGGCCAAATTTTCGTGGCATTACTCATATACACAGTTCTACAGCAGTTGATGTTGGCTCGTGAGTAAAGATTGTTAAACTTTTCAGTCTCCTCTTTCTCTTTTAATATGTAACTAAATAACCAGATGCTTGTTATTCTTTTGTGATTTTGTCTCTAATTTATTTGCTCTTGCAACCACTTACTGCTTCCAGCAACTCAGTCCTGTAAAAACAATAGGTCTAATTTGCTTTACTATAATGTTGCATTTATTTCAGAATGTCATGGCCTTTCTTTGGCTTGTTTCACTTTATATCTTGTTCTAGAGCTTGAGAAAGCTTAAGCAATGAACTGGTTTAATTAATTATTAGCAGAGAGCATTGCTTTGAAATGCATGCATGAACTGCTGAATCTGGAGGATCGAGTTCTCTCCCTACACAGTCTTCATGCCTTGTAAATGAAATCCAAATTCAGAAGTGGCAGAAATTACATTTTGGTATGTTGGGACTCCAACTCTTGCAATCAGTCACCATGTGAAACCCCCACCCCCCAACCCTTTAAAATTATGTAACTGACATGCAGAGAAGCTGGAAAAATATATGCAATCATGTAGAGAATTTAGGTAGGGACTGCCCTGCTTTTGTTAGGAACATTTCTGTTCTTACTCAATGATTTCTTGTTTTGCTGTGCTTCATTCATTACTTGTTCCATGTGTTGGGTCCCACCAGTGTTGTGTCCATGCATGAAGGTAAGGAAGGTAAAGGTTCTTTCAGTAGCTTTGACCCTGTTTGCATTTTATCCCGATTTCTGCTCTGGTGTAATAACTCAGATTTGTTGATACATCAGAAATGAATGAAAGAATATGTGAACCTATGAAATGCATTTGGATTTGCTTTATACTGTTCTGTTTCACTGATACTATGCTCTCTGCTACAAAGCGTTAGGAAAAAGTTGGTCCACGTGGAGGTATCACTGGCCAAAATAAAAGACTGAGGGCAGTTCTGGACTCTTTTTACTAAACCACTAAATCTAGCATTTAGGGCAGTTACACAAGGATCCCAATTCTATCTGTAGAAGCAAAATCAGAATCCTCTTGCTAATGATTCCTGGTTTTTTTTTGTGAGGACAGCAAAAATGCACATAATTGTCAAGAGAAATCTGTCATCAGCAGAGTTAGCATCAAAAAAGGGGTGAAAAACTGAGGACTGGTTAAGATCTATAAATTATATTTTGTGTTCATTTGTCACTTATAAGAGAAGCAGATCAAGTTTCTTCCTTTTTGGGGTGTAAATGATTAATGGATGCCTTGCATTTTGTTGCAAAAGCCTGTGTTGACTATATTGACTTTTTTTTAGAGAAAAAACCCAATCCATCTGGACCATCAGGAAGTGCAGCGTGTGCTTGCTGTGCCTGGTGTGAATAAGCAGGTTCTGATCATTGCTGAGCACTGATCTGAACAGAGAACAATTACTTTTGCTGGGGAGAGGTAGAGTCTTGGTTCATACTCACTCTTCATATTCATTTAACAAAAGACAAACAATAAACCACACCAGAGGCACTCTAAGGTTGGTCTCCCTCTACAAAGGGCTTTTACTGAAAGTGAGAGGCAGATGAGTATGGCTCTTCCTACTCCTGCATTAATAACTATACCTTTTTTTGGTGGAATCAGAGGTAGTTAAAAAACTGTCAAAATAAAAATCATGGGCCCAATTCATCACAGAAGAAGTTGCTAGATCAGCCCACCTGATCTGATGATATTTTTATTATTTATGTAGACAGGTGGGTGTCGGTCTTTTCTCCCAGATGACAAGCAGTAGGACAAGGGAAGACTGCCTGAAGTTGGACCAGAGAAAGTTTAGATTGTATATTAGAAAAATTTCTTCACTGAAAGAGTGGTCAAGCATTGGAACAGGCTGCTCAGGGAAGTGGTAGAATCACTCTCCGTGGAAGCATTCAAAAAGTGTGTAGGTGTGGGGACATGGTTTAGGGCTGGACCTGGCAGTGTTACTTTGGACTCTTTAATCTTAGAGGTCTTTTCCAGGCGTTTATCCCATGGTAACTTTAGATCCTTTGGCAAGGGGATATCTCAAAAATCCTGTATGACTTCATTAGCTAGGTTGTCTTTCCCAACAGGCTCTAAGGACCTGGATAGATTTAAGGTGTCATTTTCATGTACAAAGGTCATGTTGATTCCTCAGGGATATTCAGAATATACTCATCCAAACCCCAGTGTTAGCTGGGAAAGCAGAAATATGTTGTGTTAGGCACCGTGGAAACAGAACAAGGTGTTTGATACTCCTTTGAGGAACTCACACTTCAGGAAATTCAGCATGCTTTCTACAGTAAAGTTGAAAATTATAAAAATAGTTTCTTTATGATCTCTTATCTTACATATTCTTAGATATGGCACCTAAACTTAGATTCACTTTTGTTATCATTGCTGGTTTTGGCTTTCTTGCTTTTCCTGTTTAACACGTCTGTGTCCAGTTTTATTTTCTGTATAAGGAACTGCATCAAGTCAATGGGTAATAAGACTACTTCAAAGAAGAAATTGGATTAATTTATTTCAAAGGAAATTCTGAAATGTACTTGCTCTGTATTTCATATGCTGCAACAACAAAAGCATTAAAATTAATTGTACTTTCCCTCCTTTCTCGTTTATATTCCAGGCAACTCGGGCAATAAAACTAAACTAATGTGACTACAACCACATTACCATGTAGTGCAGCTCAGTGGAAGTGTGTTTGTAGAATAAAATGGTTGGAATTGAGATGACATCTGCAATCTGGGCATTTAGGAGGCAGAGGGTCTGACTTTAGTGCTAACTTGATACTCTGATCTGAGTGTCCAGTAGTGGTTAGAAAATATTAGATGCACTCCTGAAATGTATCACTGAATCATTGAATGGTTTGGGATGGAAGGGACCTTAAAGGTTATTTAGTTCTAACCCCCTGCCATGGACAGGGTATGTTCTGATTTAGTGTCCTTGAAGAGGAATGCAGCTCCTGTCCTCTCAGATCACTGTGGTGTGAGTCAGAACACAATGTGTAAGGACTTGCTATAGAGTTTTCCCCCCAGATTTGGAAGGGTTAGTTTCAGAAGCACACTCCTGGTCTGATCTGAAATGTTTATGTAGATAAACATACGGCATTTTACTCTCATTTTGATGTATTTTTCATGCAGGTATCAATTTATTCTGCTTTTCCAGTAAATGCTATCTTTTGGGCTTATAACTCTGATTATTTACACACAGATATGTCGTAATGAAATTTGCTTTCCTTATCTTGTAAGAAACGTGGTGTTATGACTGTGATGTGAGTAGTGTCTGATAGTCAGCTCTACCTTGTGTTGTCTTATGACATCTGTGCAAAGTGATTGGTAATACAGGGTACAAGTGGCTGGAGTCATCCATCAACTCACTCCCCTGTCTATGACTCTCGGTGTTCCCTTCCATAAACCTGCAGCAGTTCAGCACAGCTCTGCCACGTCTAAGGTGCTATTGCTGTTGGCATGTGTGGCAAAACTGGTGTGTCCTGAAACTCTTCTTAGGTACAGAATGGCTGGTAATCACAGTGCAATAACCAGGGCCTTTGGAGATCTGAAAACAAAATACTAATAGCCCAGCATGGAAGTGAGCAGATTAAAGCCAAAGTCAGCAGTGTAAGCAAGTCTGTTCAGGCACTTAACTTTTATTGATTGGATGAGGAATTAGGTGCTTCAGTGCCTCAAGAGTTTATCCCTGGATTCCCGTTTCTAAGAAATGCAGATAAGAGCACTTTTGCACTTTAGAGGAGTGGCCTAACAGAAAATGTGTTGAGGGAATGATGTGCTTGGATGTGGCAGTGATGAGGTCAGATGAGTTCCTTGTGCAGGCAGAAGGAAATATTTGAGACTAGACTGGATCTTGATTAACAACTTGCCTTAGAGGCACAATCCAAAGTCAATGACAAGACTCTTATTAACTTCGGGGAGCTCGGATCAAGCCCATTGATTTGTGCTTATTTCTGCTCTAGTTGCTCTAGTCCAAATTAGTGCTGTGCTGTGATATTTCCAAATACTAACATAAACAAAATCCACTCAAGAGGGAAGTAATAAAAATAGGAAAATCATAATACTTGAATCGTAGTACTGAATCAATAAATGTTAAACATAGGAACATTGTTCCAGAAATTAGTCTGTTAAGAAAAAAAGAACCAACTGATAAACAACATTGTAATTAATTTTTGGCTTCAGAAGCTAGCCTACTTAGTGGCAGTAGATTATATATATATATATATTGATATTTTGATTATTAATCCTTTCTGTGTAGCTTCTATCGTACAATCTTCAGTTTAGAAGTCACATCAACAATATGCTTGGTATGTTTGGAAGTGTTAAATGAAAATAAAAATGTATAATAATGCATGTTTTCATCACAAATTTCTAAAATAAATCAGAGATATGATAGGAGACTAACTTTTTGCTACAATGGGAACCCTATCCTATTTTATGTTAGAGATACAGTGGGGTAATGTAACTGCGATAATTCAGATTAATCAGAAAGTTCAGGGATTTTGCAGAACCCCAGACTTGTAAATCACAGGCCAAATTGTGCTACCAAGGAGGTTTCTAGAGATAGAAAATAAAACATTTGGCAGCTGCACAATAATGAAGGAGATATTCTGTGTAGATTATATGTGTATTTACACCTTCACATACAAATAGTTCTTTAGCATCTGCTGTATATCAGATACCAGATGCTATATCTCCTTATAATTCATAGGGTAGTGAGTTATGTCTAACTCTGCCTGCCTAAATGAAAGAAGAGAAGGAAGTGGAGTGTGTGATTTTTACAATGCTCAAACCGAGATAGGAATTTGCTCTGAGAAATGTCAGGTGTGGATCCTTTCATTTCAGGCTTGTCTAAAACCAAATCAGTGTTTGCCATTTGCAGAGCAACTTAGAAAAAAATAAAATAAAAATCCTAATGATTCAAGGCTTTAATACATTTCCGGGCAAATATTCTTTAGAACTTTTCATGATTTTCAGTCATGATACCTCATTCCCATTCCTTAGGGATATTACCCTGTTGCTTGCTGAAATACTGGAATGATCTTTTTTTACTGATTAGACCTATACATTCTCTCATGCAGAGATGCATGAGAGCAGTAACTCATTATTCTCTCTGATTCATCAGCAGTGCAGACCAATTAATACCACAGTTAATGGGGAGAAGTACCTACTACAACTACGAGCTGTATATCTTGTGTGACTGCTAAACTAACACTCCTGGACAAAGCTAGAAAGCAAATTTACTATGCAGAGATTATTTTTTATATACTACCAAATCTGTAATTCACAGAACTGGAGATGGAAAGAACCCATCATGTTATCAGATGTGTTCTCCTGCCAGAGCAAGATTGCTTGTTGCAGACAGCCAGGCTATAATGTTTCAGGCAATGAAACTGTCTTCTCTGAAATTTCTGGTAGAGTCTAACAAAACTCACCATTAGAGATCCTTCTCAAATGTGTCACTCTCTCTGTTTTTTTTTTTTGTTTGTTTTTGTTTTGTTTTGTTTTGTTTGTTTGTTTTTCTCTTTTTCTTAACATGTTTTTGTCTGCCACTCTAATAAATCATTCTTGAAGACCCCAGCACCCCACTGTGCCTGTCTGGTAACTTAGTAACTTTGTGCTCTAGTGTTAAATATTTCAGGTTTAATTTTTCAAATAATTAAGCATAGCTTCATTTCGATCTGGTTTAACTAGTGGTAAAGTCATTCTTCTTTTTTGGTCGTATGTCATGTGTTTATATGCATAGCTGAAATATACTGTTCTAATTATTGAAATATTGGCTATGGCAGTTTTGACATTACATTGAAACATTTTGAAATAGCCATATTTAATAAGGTTTTCTATAGTTCCTAGCTGCTTGCTTACTCTTCCATCACTGACTTCACCACTGTATTTTCATCTTTCCCTTCCATACAGATTATGCTGCTGACTGATCCGGAAGTTGAAAGCAGCTTATTAATCAGTTCTGATGAAGGAGCCACCTATCAAAAATACCGTCTGAACTTCTACATCCACAGTCTGCTCTTCCACCCCAAGCAGGAAGATTGGATCTTAGCCTACAGCCAAGATCAGAAGGTAAGAATTGTTGACAGCATTTTGCTTTGTTTGTTTAGGAAGAACTTGGGATTTCTCCATCTCTTTGTGTAACTGCTATAGAACATTTAGGTGGTCTTGAGGGTGATACCAGGGCAGTCTTTGGAAACACCAGTTTGGTATTTCCAAGCAGAAAACATTGAGCAAGCCTTAATTTAAAGGTCAAAGTAAAGGACATGGGTATATATTGTGTTCTTGGGGCCTAGCCCTCAATTACTTATCTGGCAGTCTGCATTTAGTCATCTGTCCTTTTCGCAATATTGTTTGACAGGCAATGGGCAAAGAAGACAGCTAGGATCCTTCATTGTAGGAATAACACCCTCTAATGAGGCTTTTGTCCTCTTATTTGACAATTCTGTTGCTCCAGCCTAGCATCAGCTCCAAGAACAGTAAAAGACAATCCTTGTTCCTATCTGGTTGGCGTATTTTCAAGTAGCCTTTGATTTTCTAAGAGAAAAAGTAGCAGTGAATCAATTTTCTTTGAAGTCCAGTTCCTTCAGTACAGGTAATCCATCGGCCAAATAAATATGCTGTGAGATTTGCCGTGATTTTTTGCTGCCCAGCCTAACACAACAACACAAAACTTTTCTTTGGAGAACTCACTGTTAGAACTTTTTGAAAATCAGACACATCAATACTCACAAGGAGTTGTCTTCCAGTGAAGGACTTGATAGACCTCAATGTGTTCAGTTTAACAAAAAGATTGAAGGAAAACTATATGGTTGTGCATAAATATCTCTGTGGGGGAAGACAAAACATAGGAGTAAGCGTTTTGGTCCAGCAATAAAAACTTCTAACAAACTTTGGTGGTTAGGAGTCAATGGCACACAAACTCTGCTCTAAAGTAACTAGCCATTGGAGCAAACTGCTCTGAGAAATGGCAGATTTCACATCCTGTCATTTTGACATTTTTCAATAAAACTGGAAAGACAAAAAAAATTTGTTGAGTCTAAGCAATAATTATATTAGCTGAATTGTTCGTTATATGGTAATGTAAGCATCAACATAAAAGTTTGAATTCTATGATGTTTTGCATCTGCGTATTTTAATTAATTGTAAAGGCATTGAACAACTAATTTTCCTTCTGCATAAATTAGTCTCGTTGTTACTCTTACTGTAAGCCTGAGAAAATAAAACTATAACTAAGTAAGTAGGTTAGGTCACAAAATGATCTTATTGAAATTTTTTGAATATTTCAGTCCTGCATTCTAAATTCAACACCTTCCAGGACTGTAGCATAATATCCTTTGCAACTGAGAAATGCATCTTCTCCACCTCATTCTTCCCAATTGCGTACGGTATTTTTCTCTTATTCCTCTCACAGCATTTTGTAGAGTGTACTGTGGTCATACTCTGTTCAGAGGAAGGTGCAGATTAAATTATTTCTGGGTGTACAGTATGTAATTAGACAAAGTCAGAATGTTTCCTTTCCCTTGTGACTGTTGAGTTCTCTGGACTGATATGAAACAGAACAGAAGCTGGTCTCTGATGTCTTTTTAGGACTCATTGGAATGAATATTACTGTGTGTTAGTAAACAGAAAATTTATTACATGAAGGGCAATGAAACTTTCAGTGGGAACTTTATCAAATAAAAGTATGATATAGTAGAAAATTTATTTCAGTTGTTATGGTGTTCAGTCTGATCAGGAAATAATTCTGAATTAGAGGCCATACAGCTAAGTCTTATTCAATTTATGATAGATGGCAACCAACAAGTATTGACACCATTCTGTAGGAAACTCCCACTTGTATAGAATCCTAAAAACCAATATGGATATAAGAACAAAGGGTCCATTCGTGGGTTAACCTAAATTTATGGGGTTGGAGTTGGGTGTATGGGGTGTTTGGGGTGAGAGGCTGTAGGCTGTGATAAAATTTCTTTTCTATGGTGTTGATTAGCAAATTGGATAACTGTTGGTAATTCAGTACTGTAGTTGCAAGCCAAAAATCAGGTAGCACAAAGTCTGTAGATCTGTACCAATTCACTTCAAAATAGAATTTTAAAAGTACTCTGAATGGGTATGAGTCACAGGCCTGGTTTCTACTTTAAAGCCTAATGGATACATTTTCTGACTTAACAAGCTTTGGCCAAGAACTGTAGAGGGTAACCAGCAGGCAAAGAGTATTAATCAGCTTGGACTAAATTAAATGTAACTCAAACCAAGGGTCAAGTTCAGCCTATGGCTAAGTGTAAATGACTCTCATTGGTTTCATGTTTGTATATCCAAAGGCAGAATTTTCTGAGAGTAATTAAGAGGTCCTGCAGGTATTTAGATAATTGCAATGGGAGCTGTGGGGTACTTTGGAACAAATGACACTGCTGTTAGCTGTTTCCTGATCTTATTCTAAGACCATATTTAAGGAAAGGGAACCCATTACTCCTTGGATTCCAGGCACTGTGTGCATACTGACTAAGAGTCACCCAGGGAGGCAAGGGAAACATATCTGCATGGTGAAGAATTTACATTTCGATGCCACTAACTTTGATGCCACTGATTCAAGGTTCAGTGAAGGTGTTGTTGATAGGGACTTCAAAGAGTGAGTTGGATGTTGACCAGTAATGGTTAGCACAGTCATTTAATTTTGCTGTTGACAGGAGGGAGGTGAGAATCAACCAGAAAACATGATTGCACCCTTCTTGCAACATGATTGTTGTCATCCACTTGCATCATGTCATTGCAGCAAATGGGACCAGGAGAATCAGGTGGTGAATATGAGCAGGAGCTGGAGAGACAGGAATTGCATTGGATCTGGACTGCTTTTGTTCTCAGAGGTGATCCATCAAATTCAGGACTGATGAGGGCAAAGCCAGCAGTAGTGCATGCCTCTCATTGCTCAGTTGTAATCAACAGGAAATGGGTCACATAGAATCGTCCCTCAAGCTCTTCACAGCCCACTGAGCCTATCACTATGATAAGATCTTTTTTGTTTGTTTGTTTGAATAGGGATTTACTGAATGATAGGGAAATCTGTTTTAACTGAAGTAATTTTATGTCCCACTTTCTTGGGTGTTGTTTATGAGTGAATGTTGTTAATTACTGGGGTTCTGCTGATGAGCAACAACTCCTTAAGGTTCAGTGGCTGTTGACTTTCATTCACATATCTCCCGTGTCTCTGCCTTGGGCAGCAGACTTGAATTACCACTTCTGACAGACCAGTCCCTTATTCAATCATGGCTTTTTCCTTCCAGTCTAGAGAAAAAAAGAGCAGCAAACCATCTGCTGCCTGCACTAATTGCTTCATGATTGCATTCATTGTTCTGACCGAAAGTACAGTTGTTACTTGGCTGATTCTAACCACATAATTGCAGAACTACTGCATGCTTCTCCATTACAAATCAGAAGGAAACTTCAGACACAGTAAAGCATTACTTGTAAGGCAAAAGCTTGTTGGAGGTCTTGTGCGTGTGAGTTCTCATGGGTTTAATCAGCTTGCTTGTAGAATGAGGGGCTGTATTTTATGGCAGTATTGCTTATGTATTACTGTGTAATCTTTAGGAGTGTTTTCTGTGTAATCAGAGCATGGAATGTAAGAGTCTCTGCTTCATGTGGAGATATCTTCTGCTATTCAGATGGATCAGACACACAGAGGAATGGTTAGTAATCAGTCAGAAATAACAGAGCTATTTGAAGAGACGAAATACAGGTGAAACTGGGAAACACAAGTCGAGCAAAATGCAGGATTGTAATTACCCAGCCTGGCAATAAATGCACAAAGGCTTTCAAGCATTGAAAGGCAGCAACAGAGATTGAAAAATCAGGTTTAAAATGGAGTTCTTGTGGTTGCTGCTCTGCTCTCATTGTAAATAACTCTTGAAAAGCGAGGCACCCCAAATTAAAGGAGCTCTGCCAACACAGCACTAGTAAATGAAGAGGTTTATATTTTCTTTCTTTTTTTTCCTTTTTTTTTTTTTCATTTTGGCCTTTTTGAAATACCTGATTCCATCTTCTGCCTTTATTGACTGCATGTGTCACACTGAAGGTCGGTGTTAAGGACTGATGTTTGGCTGTATTTCTAAAGTGCCGAAGTTTAGCAAATCAGAAGTCTGATACTTGTGGGATAATGTCTTCTGACATCAAATCATATAATCTTCTTCATTTTCCTGCATTAAAAGATGTCCACTCCTCATGCATATAAGTGGAAGAGAAAGGTATTCTTTTATCAGGAATGACAGAGAAACCACTTAGAGAAGAGATAGGGATGCATGTGACCACAGGATGTCTGTGAGAGAACAGGCCAACACTGAACAACACCTTCAGCCCCATCTATCCATGTGTTTTGGTCTAATACTTGTGTCTGACAGTAGAGTATCTGCCATAGATGCAGCCAGTATTCACTCTTAAAGATGTGATGGACTATTCTGGATATACTTTGTAATTCTAAAAGCTTACATTTCGTTGCACCAGGATTTTTGAGAATGAATCTGCTTGCAAAAGGATCAGACCAGGAACCTCCAGTGGTTCCTTTCAACATAAACTATTCTGTTTCTATTTACACCCTCTCAGTTTCACTGGTAACAATCACTGCTTACTTAGACCAGAAAAAGGAGAATAAAATCCAGATTTATTTTATCAGAAATTGCATCATAGTTTAAAAAAAAAAAAAAAAAAAAAGGAGTCGATAACATCAAGTGACATTGATGGTTTGGTTTTTTTGGTTTTTGGATTGGTTTTTTTTTCCACACTGGTGACAACATCTAGAGGACTATTCACTTGGGCTAATGTTAGCTGAGGGAGGCTAATCCCATCTAAAGTTAATGGAGAGGAAAAAAGCTTCTCTAGAGTGGTAACCATTAGCCACTTTGAATCATCCCCTGGAAAAGCCTATCTCCTTTGACAAACTACAGATACAACCAGGGAGCTAGTTTGCATAAAGCTAACATTAGCCTATGTGAATAACTCTCCCTTCCCCTATGGCATTACTCCTGCCACAGTCTACACTATTTGTGTTAATATATGGGACACCACTAATCATCAAACCCAGATTTTCAGCAGACTTGATCCTCTTTGACACATTATTGAAGATGAAAAAGTAATATGTATGTTAAAAGTTCTTTGTTCCAGCCTTTGCAATGTTGCACTTTCCACACGATCTTAGATATCTTTTCTGGGTTACCAGCACTTGTGCCAGGGATGGATATGGCCTTCCACACAAATGCTATTCGCTATTTTTAAGACATTCCATGTGGTTGTGTTTCTAAGCAAGCGATGCACAGAAACACCCACATTTGTAGCTAGGGCTGTGCATACCATTTGTGTGAGGACCCTGAGCACAGATGCCTGTTAGGCATCCTGATAACACATCTAGCACACAACCCATTGCAAATATGCCTTGTTATCTCTGGGCAAACTGATGAGCATTTGGTGGCAACCAGCATTCTGAAAATTAACAAAGAAGGGACATCAAAAGAAGAATAATGGTGCAGTGTACAAACTATGCTGTAAAATATACTTTATCTTAGAGTACCCATCAATCTTTTACACGTCTCACTAAGGATGATGCGCTGGGGTAACAAATTAAAATAAAGAATAGAATTAAAAGTGGGAGAAAAAAAAGAAAAAAATCAACTAGCAGAGCCCAGTGGCAGGCTGGCAGTCCAGAGAGAAAGGTAGATTTCTGGGCCAGGACTGTGATGAGTAAAACAGAAGGAAAGATTCTCAAGCACTGTGCTCTTTACCAATGACTCACTCGTCTTTAGGCAAATCAATACGTCCTTGTTTATCCATCTGTATAAACATCAGCCCTCTGTACCCTTAGAGTACTTGTTCTTTTCCTGCTTTGGTGTCCATGGATACATACTTTTAATTAAGGGTAGATCTGTTGTTTCTCTGCAAGATTTTCTGTGGTCGATCTAACTCCAGTTTTCCTACTTCCATGAAAAAATTGCTTTATTTTTCCTTCCATCAGAGTTGGATGGCTCACTGGATTAGGAATAAAGAAGTGTACTCCATATTGCTAGGTCTGACACTGATCTCTGTGTTGTTGAGCAACTCCCTTCATTTTTCTGTAGATGACTCGCCTTTCCCTTCTCTGCCTCTGTCATTTGTTTGACTGTACTCTCCACTGTGTCTCCAATTTCTTATCATACAAAGTGCCTGTCAGTACTAAATTCACTTGAAGCCATAGGTTTTAATATAATGCAAATGTTAAACAATAATTTATTTTTAAATTTAAAGCTGTGCATGTGTGCATGAAAATTCTGACACTTTCCCTTAGATTCTGCTATAACAAGCCTTTTCTGTTATGTTCTCATTGTAATACAATATACTTTTTAAACAAAAATGCATTTATTTAATGCAGTTATGAACCTACTTAGTAAATTTGCAAGACAACAGGAAACAATTGCAGGATACCCTGTTACTTGTTACAGAGATAGTATTTTTTTAGTAGAGAAGAGAATTAACCTTCAGGAAAACAGACTAAGTGAAGTGATAAATTCATCATCCCTTGGATTTGAGATTGGGTGTCTTTCCAAATGCTACAATCTAATTCAGCCATCAGTTGTTGGCCTGAATAATTCTCTTTACTGCTTCAGCTAGTGGTAAAAATTCTGCGGCATCTGTTAAAAAGAGAACAGACTCATGATATTAGAGGTTCATTCTTGCTTTAAAATATATATGCCAGTCAGATTCCTTTAAATATCTCCTGGCAGAA